>NW_015652261.1:143701-191740 GCF_001515625.1 Sinocyclocheilus rhinocerous | reverse complement strand
CTCCGCAGCGGTGACGACCCGACCAGGCTACAATAGTCCAAATATAAGTACTTATTATAAGTGTACCGTAGTGATTCGGAATAAGACAAAAACGCGGTTTGGAAGATGAATTCATGATGTACTCGCTCATTATATACATTTTGCCAATTTTGAAAACAGAAAAAGTTACATAGTGCTGCTTTAAGTATTGGTCAAACCAATTATTATTCAGTACCCTACTTCAGTACACTATCTATGTCTATGTACTATGTTACTACTATCAGATGCCATAACTATACTATGGTAGCAACACAGTACTGTTTGTAAGGGTTATGAATACAATATCATGTATCATGAATAAAATTTGTGTGTGTGTACCGCTGAATTCTTTCTCCAAATACGTGAGAAACTCTTTTCTTCCCATTGGGTCGTTGAGCAGCTCCATGAAGCTAAAGCTCCAGTGCTCCACACGCAGTTTAGTCGGCAAAGCAACTCTATTTCAGGAAAACGTAGATATACAGAGCAATTACTGACCCTCAGACAGAACATTAGTGTACTTCAGTTTAAAATGGTTATTCATGTGTGATCATGTGACTCACGATTCAGAGTTCATGTTCCAAAACATGATATCATCTGTGATCCAGGGGTTGCTGGGAAGACATCCTTGCATTATGGGGTCATGGGGCTGGTACTGCTCACAGTACTTAACGTAACTGCATGCACACACACACAGAGACATGTAAGGTCATCACAAAGGGTTATGGTAAGAGTTCTTTTTAAAAGATACTTTTAGGACAGTCCATTAGCTCTAGCCTGGAGTCTTAGACTTCGGCAGAGTACACACACACACACACACACACACACACACACACAGAGTACCTCTCAAGGCAAATGGAGGACTTTACACGATTCCTCACCAGGCTTATCCTGTTATGTTCAATCTAAGTCGTTTACCATAAAAACACAAAAACAAGCATGACAGGAAGTAAATCTGGTTATATTTCACAGTACAGTATGTGCTGCATAAGTAAAGAATGATGTATAGACAGCTAACTACATTTTTTGCAAATAAATATTATTATTACTGATATTAGAATTATTTAGTTTTAATGCTTTTCTCTGTTTTTTTTGGTAAAAATAATATAAATTTTTTTTTTAAATGTCTCTTTTAGTCACCAAGGCTACATTTATTTGATAAAAAAAAATTTAATTTATTCATTTGAATTTTCAGCAGTCATATGCATGTATGTATATATATATATAATGTTTGTTCATATATTTTTGAAACGTGCTGTGTCTGTGTGTGTCTATGTGGATTACGTGTTGTTGTGCATGTGGTTACTAGTTGTGTTGTGGTGGTCTGTTTACTGACCAGCTGCACTCGTGTGTTCATGGTTCTTCTTTCCGGTCCATGATCTATACTGTCCAGTGTACCGGGCTGAAAATGTGGTTATCAAGAGATATATGGATCAATGACAAAATAAGATATTTATGATCAAACGCATGCGCCAAGCCCTTAGAAATGAGATCTCTGTATTCATGTTGGTATCTTTTGAACTGTATACCATTTCACAAAAGCTTTTACTCTTAATATCAATTGCTGTAACATAAATAAATAATAATAATAAAATATTTTTTAAACCTGGAGTAGCATAAACACCTTAATCTTTATTTTCAAAAGACACTTAAGCTCATGTTAAGCAATCCATATATATCCTTTGCACTCATGTGTGAGTGTGCTTTAAAGGCACCAATGTGTTCCACTCTATTTCTCCTTTTCTTCTGCCAGAATCTGTCCTCCCTTTCTTCTGTTCTCCTCTCGCTCTGTCCCCTTCCCCCTTTTTCCTCTGCTTTGCGATGCTTTTAACTGACTGGCTGAATATTTCATAAGCAGAAGCTGGATACAGATATGAAGGCACGTGCCAGATGGGCACAGATGCTGTGGCTGCTTAAGCATCATACACTGACTAATGCATTTGACATGCTTTGATTTTCTATATCACATTTCTGAAAGGTGATACACAGTATGTTACTTTTCTATTTATTTAATTCATGAACAGACGGCAACCCTGATGGTACTCCAATATACTTCAAAGAATACCATGGTGTAAGTATTGCCATGGTATTTTTTGTTAGCGTTGTTGTGGGTTTATAGTGTTCGAGACTTACAGGAGGTTTGTTCACTAGCCAGTAAGCTTGTTCCTGACACTCCAGCACGATACGATCTGCTTTTCGACGCTGTTTTGATGCCCTTAAACACAAGAAAATGAACATGATAAGAGACAACAACCATCAGAAAATATTTTATATTGATTTTTTTCAACCATCAAAAATTTGATTAATATTTAGTAGTGCATAAAACTTGAGTTTAAAACATTTAGAGCTATATATATTATTTGTATGCTATGAAGAATTGCTTAAATTGTAAAGGAGTATAGTGCAACAGTGGATGCAGCCACTACAGAGAATTTTGCGTTTTTCATTCCATTTTTGTTGTTGTATTATAAATTATATTTTCCATTTTCTTCTTAATTTAAATTAAAGTCTTAGTAGTTTTCTTTTGGTTTTTGTCATTTAATTAGCTTTTTTTTTTTTATGTGTATAGAGTTTGTATTAATTGTATTTCTGTTTTCTGTTTTATTTTTTTAGTACATAAAAAATAAAAAATACACAGTAAAGTGAAAATGAGTGAAAATTATGCATGGGCATCTAACTGAAATAAAATACATTTCAGTTTTTTATATTTTATTTTGTTTCAGTTAACTTTTATTTTAGCATTTAGTAGTGGTTTATTTTCAGTTAACTATAATAAAAATTAATAAAAGTAAAGCTCGGGGCCAATTTGTTAAGATTCTTTAAGATTTTAAGTGGCTAAAGTAAAAAAAAAAAAAAACCCTATGCTAATGTTGAGTCAATTGTAAAAAAAAAATAAAAAATAAAAAAAACTGTTTATTTGTTTTTTTGTTGTTTAAACCAGTTCTAGTATTCTAACATCAATGAAAATGTATAGACACTTTTAACTACAAATATTTAAATATTTAGAAAAAATATATTTATTTTCATGGTTGTACCTATTGGTGGTATTTTCAGCATTTACTTGATTTAAAACGATTTACAAATGTTTTATATGATTTATAATTATTCAAAAATGTAATTTTGATTTTAGTGATTTTGTCCTTTTTTTTTTTTTTTGCTAGAAAATGCATTTCTGATCATTTTTATATGCTACTTTTATAATATAGGTAATAGAGGGCTAAATGTAATAGGCCGAAGGGAGCATTAAGTGTGTGTGTGTGCACGTTTAGTATGGAAAAGGATAGTTACCTGAGCTGCTCTCTTGCCTGCATCACAACAAAGTCCCAGGTGTGGTTGATACGTTTATGTAAAGCATTATAGCACTCCTAACAAAGCCAGAGATTGAGAAATGAACAACAGATGGCTACATGGCTTCGTGTCTACATTGTACAGTTTTGTTTCTCTATGGTGTGGCTGGCATACCTTTTCATACTCAATTAGTTCTCCTTGTTTTCGGATATTCTTCTTGGCCAAGTAGATTGCTAAAACACATATAAGTAAATCCATGCATTTACCCTCTGAACCTGCAGCGAAATATCTCCTTTTGTATTGAAGCAAATGTATTTTGGTTTGGCACAACATTTGGTAAATCCTTTTTTGTTTTGAACCATGGGAAGTTAGATCTCACCATAGTCCAGTTCTGAAGTAGGCCAGCGTGTCGACATCCAGTAATACGGCGTCTGATAAAGACAGAGATTAATTCAGATGTGCTGATTTTGAAAATGGGAATTTAGAAACTGCTGATATGGCATGTGATTTTATGTAAATATTGTGTGTGCATATATAAATACCTGAAAGCGATATGGTGAATCGTCAGCTTTCAGAATAAGGTTTCTTGGCTCTTTTAAAGGGTAAATGTATCCATACTTTACAAAGAGTTGTCCAACGTGCAATGCCTCTAAATAAAGATGAGAAAAAATATAAAAAAAGATAAAATAAATAAAGATGAAAAAAAATATTCATATGCGTATTATACACCCACACAAGTACAAAAAAATAGAAATAATTATAAATCAAGTAAATAATTCTAAAAATAAAACCAAGGATTTACATAAAAATTGGTTTAGAATTGTTCTTGAAAATAATTTTTACTCAGAATTTGCTAGTAAATTTATTTACAAATAATTACAAAAAAATTGCCAAGTAACACATTGAGTTAAACATGACATTTGTATTTAGAAAGACTGAAATAGTATTTTCATACATCATGCAACATACATCAAATAATCTTTGTTTTATTTATGTTATGTTGAGCACAAAAGAAGATATTTTGAAGAATGTTGGTAACCAAACAGTTGAAGGTAGCCATTGACTTCCATAGTATTTTTTTTCCATACTATGGAAGTCAATGGGTACCGCCAACAGTTTGGTTACCAACATTCTTTAAAATATCTTCTGTTGTGTTCAGCAAAAGAAAGAACCTCATACGGGTTTGGAAGGACATGAGGGTGAGTAAATAATGTCAGAATTTTCATTTTTTAATTTCCCTTTAACTAAAATAGTAGTAAATGATTTGAGAATACATACATTTCATCTAGTGGTTGCCTACACAAGGTGTTCCCTCATTGCAGTGCACAGATCTGTCAAACTCTCTGGAGTCTTGTTTATTCCAGCCACAGCTGTGTGCAGCATTACTTGTTTATTAGGGCTTTTCTGAACCATGCAGCCTGTTCTCTGAGAGTGTGACATTTGTGCATTTATTATTAAAAATCTTGCACACAACTCATCTTACATTACATAAAATCTGACTTTAATTTAAAGCAACTTTCATATGCAATTTAGCTCCCCATGGTCGTGTGTGCGCGTGTGTATGTTTTGAAGTCCCTCAGGATGGCACATGGAGAATAATGTCGTCTCTGGAGAACACTTTCTATAAACCACACACAGATGACTGGAAAACTCCAAGAAATACACCACAGCAGATAGCATGGAAATTATTACACACACAGGCTCTGACATGCACACAGTAAGTCTGAAATCATGTTGGAGCTACAAGGCAGTGTATGAGCACTTTTTAAAATTCATTTTAAATTGATTACTTTTATGCACACAGTAAAATAATGGCTTGTTACATTTTCTGAAGTAAATATGAATTGTGCTTGTCCATGCAAAAGTTGCTGACACTTTAGTTTAATAAAGATAACAACTTCTTTGTTCTTTTACTATAAATAACAATTATCATCATTGTTGCAATCAAGTGCAATTCCAATGTTATGTATCAAAGACAAAGAATCAAAATATATTTATAGGTTATATTAATGTCCTACCTTCATCAGAGATAGAAAACTTCTTAATCAGCCATTCAACAATGCCTACACCTGTATGAAATCAAAGAATATTACTGTCAACATAAGCACAGTGTCAGACAAAAGAATGTATCTTCTGCAGTGAATGGGTGCCGTAGAATGAGAGTTCAAACAGCATCACTTCTGGCCAAAATATGAGTCCATAATCTATAATTTACTTAAAAATATACTTGAACTTTACTTAAGTATACTTACTAAAATAAACTTGAAGTATACTACTTTTTGGTAAGGGTATGCTTCCTCCAGTGAAAAAGTCTATCTCCTGTTGTCCTCTCACATCAAAATCCACCAACATATTTGTGTTTAAACTGTTTTGGACTGTTTTTGCTTGTAAGCAGTGCCTGATCTGTGCATATTTCTCTCCAGTTTCAGACGAGACAACTTATTCTATCTGGAAGCAATGATCTGAAGTAAAAAATGTCTTAATGGTGAATTTGTTTATCACAAACACACAGGTTTTTGCTGCACAAGATGTTCATTGATGGACTGGAGTTGAGTGGATTAGTTATGGATTATTGTGGTGTTTTTATGAGCTGTTTGGACTCTCATTCTGACGGCACCCATTCACTGCAGAGGATCCATGGTGAGCAAGTGAAGTAATGCGACATTTCTCCAAATTTGTTTTGATGAAGAAACAAACTCATCTACATTTTTGATGGCCTGAGGGTGTGTACATTTTCATTTTTGGGTGAACTATTACTTTAAGTGACTTTGACTTGTATTTATCTTTAATTTCCTGAAGAAAGTCATTTGTTCATTCACACGTAGCCCGGTGTCCTCTGAGAGACAAGTGCAGGCGCAAAACATGCACTGTTAGACTAATTAATAGCAAGAAAAATGAGCACAGAGACTGAAAGCACACACAGGAGTCTAATTTCACTGCGCAAGTTTCTATTGATTTACTGTCCTCATACGCACTCAAGACTTTCCGAGATACGCATGGATACTTTGCTGTTAAATGCAGACTATTTCCACAGTAATAGTGGGAAACTATTCTAGTCGTGCCTCAGCTGTCGCTCTAATCGTGCCATAACATGTCAGAGGCTGGAAAATACGAGGAACAGTCGTGTCCATTTGGGATTATCAAGAGAGAGTGAGTGAAGCTTGAAGTTTGCTGCAGTCATAGAGAGAAAGAGAGAGAGAGAGAGAGACTCACCAGTCATTGCATGTGGTATGACCGTAATAAGGAGACGCTGGTTGCGCAACTTGATGCCCATATCAGGGTCCTGCATGGATATGATCATGCGCTCCATCTGTATGTGGGCACATGTGAAATATTAGTACTTTTAGATCACAAAAAACCACACCACACAACTATTTTGTGAACTGCACAGAAGCTAAAATGTGATTCAAATTGTGAATAGCATAAAGAAAAATAATATAAAAAGGTGCAAGTTCCTCTATAAACAAATAAAAACCTTAATCTTGAATAAAAAATGACTGTTATTTGCCAACTATTCAGGCTATTCACAATAAAGTGATTTAAAAAAAAGAACAGGATGCACCCCTAAATAAACATTACCTTTATTAAGTTATTATATAGCTATATATAATATTTATATAGCTTAAGTTATTATATGTTAAATTATAACAATTCATACATTCTCATTATATACAATTTTATAAATCAATAAGGTGATTTAATGTTACAAAACAGCAAAAGCATCAATACAATAAGCATAACAGGAAGAGTGGGATGATTTGTTGGATTATTTATTTTTTAAGAACTCCAGGTATATAAATCAGTTATATAAGTAGCCTAAGAAAATGCAAACACAACTATGCAAATTCAGAAACTTTACAGTACAGAAATTTTAGTTTCGTCTTTAACACATTTTCAATAATGCGAGGAGAAGTTCCTATACTGTCTTACAGGCAACAACTGCAGGATTATTAAACTCTGGCTGGTTTGCAAAAACGACAGTATCTGTTCTACAGCAGATTTGTGATTGTTAGAGCTAAATGAAAATCGATTTTAGGGACTTACCTTAGTCAAACAGGGCATTTGCTGTCGCTGCACTCCATCCTGACTGAGTGTGTTGATGGTCATGTTGACAGCAGCTCGTGTGTTCTGGATATGAAGTTAAAGAGAGCTGGATGATGCTCGCCTCACACTGATGCTGGAGAGGCTGCTGTCCCGTCAAAGAGACGATGGGGTGGCGCTACATCCGACTACAAAATACTCATAATTAGGTATAAAATAGCGCCTCCCAGTGTTGACTGATTCAAATCGATAATTGTAGACCTTGACATAATATACACTAGTCAACATTTGAAGTGGATCAAAACCTTTCATCAAAGTTGTCCTAAAACCTAAAACCAAAATGCGTTCTTGTCTTAGGACAACTTTGATGAACTTTTTTGATCCACTTCAAATGTTGACTATATAAAATGTATATATAGTAGTCAACATTTGAAGTGGATCAATTATTATATTATATTTATATTATAAATTAAATGTAAAGGTGCTTATTGGGCTTATTAGAAAGTGCTTACAAGGTTATTAGACTTGCTTGAAGTAAAATAAACGTTATCTTAAATATATAGATTTATATTATATAATATAATTATAATATAATTGTATTATATAAAAACATTAGGCCGATTAATTGATTTAAACGGTTATTCAAACAACGAATAAATTATATAGGAAAGTGAGCAAAGAACATAAATTTTACAGTATCAACGGAGCTTTTTGAAACTCCGAATCAGTTAAACCATTGCGTCGCAAAATGATTCACTGTTTTGATTGCTCCAAATTGGATCGCGTATCACGAATCATTTGATTCAGATCGGGACTTCGGCGCTGTTCGTGGGATGTTTTTTATCCCCACCGGAGATTAAATAAAGATGAACTCTTCTTTCGTGCTGCAAAGATAGTGCACAGCACAGCACCAAGATTAAATTTAAGCCTCCTCATCTGAGCTGCCTCAACAGTCCTGTCACGGTGACAGTCACCGCTCGTCAACGTCAACAGATATTTGAGATGACCAATCAAATCAAAGTAGGCGGGCTTTGTTCACAGAAACCGCAACGCGAATTTCAACGCGACGCTTCAGTTAGCGGCTAGTGCGGGATAAGATGTAAGTAGCCAAACAGTTAATATCTGAAAGCTGTTTTACGATAGAAATGTTAAACGACTGACAAATATAATGAGGAATGCAAACTAATAAACTTGTCTAATTTCGCCATTTTGAATTGACGTGATTCATGTAATGTTTCGTAACTGTCAATGTGAGGGGACAAGAAACAATATTAACGAAGCCGTTTTCATCATATATTAGGCATATAATTAATAATGAATTTGAGACCGCGGTAATTTTACAACTCTGGCTAACTTACTGCCCTGTGTATGATTTATAAACCTTTTGAATTACCTGCAGGGACACCGAAAGTGTCCTCATAAACCACCTTCATGTTGTAATACATAAGTTACCCATGACATTATACAAATCTGTGTCCTCATAAACCACCTTCATGTTGTAATACATAAGTTACCCATGACATTATACAAATAAATCAAAGTAGGCGGGCTTTGTTCACAGAAACCGCAACGCGAATTTCAACGCGACGCTTCAGTTAGCGGCTAGTGCGGGATAAGATGTAAGTAGCCAAACAGTTAATATCTGAAAGCTGTTTTACGATAGAAATGTTAAACGACTGACAAATATAATGAGGAATGCAAACTAATAAACTTGTCTAATTTCGCCATTTTGAATTGACGTGATTCATGTAATGTTTCGTAACTGTCAATGTGAGGGGACAAGAAACAATATTAACGAAGCCGTTTTCATCATATATTAGGCATATAATTAATAATGAATTTGAGACCGCGGTAATTTTACAACTCTGGCTAACTTACTGCCCTGTGTATGATTTATAAACCTTTTGAATTACCTGCAGGGACACCGAAAGTGTCCTCATAAACCACCTTCATGTTGTAATACATAAGTTAACGTTACCCATGACATTATACAAATCTGTGTCCTCATAAACCACCTTCATGTTGTAATACATAAGTTACCCATGACATTATACAAATTTGTGTCCTCATAAACCACACACACACACACAAAACAAAATTACAAAAGTTTAGCTAAAATGAAACTGAACATAGAAAATATAAAAATAAAAACAAATTCTAAATATTAGTAAAAACTATAATAGTAATACTAAATTAACTGCATCAGGAGGTAACTAAATATTATTTGAGTTCGATTTTTAGTTCATTTTCAAATATATCATGGCTTTAAAATGGAGGTTGTGTGGACTCAAGAATCACAATTAAAATGTCTGCATGTCATTGAATTAGATAAATAAAAAATATACAAGCAAGAATCATTTGTTCTGAAAACGCGTATTAGTCCAGTTTGAATGCACTGTACAGTACAGTATCTCCAGTACGCAGGAGGCGCTGATCAGCCGCGCTTTTTTCCACGCAAGCGAGTCTACATTGTCCTTTACGGGATTCCGTAGTTATTTTCTGATGAACAACTTTGTCAATTATGGGCGATATACATTTGCAGATTGAGAGAAGCTAATGTAACGAGTCTAATTATCAACTCAGGTAAGGGTGTTGTAAGTATAAATATGTATGTATTGTGAACCGTGGAAACATTTAAAGAAACCGGCGGTGCAGCAATCGCGCTGTGTAAACTGCATCGCTTCAGACAATGTGTGTCACCATAGAGAATAATCGCTTTTTGTTGCTTATTTGTGTGTACTGATTGACAGCTTTCGATTAACTCACTCATAATTCGATAAGTGGTATTTTAATACAATCCAATTAGTTATTTTCACTATTTTGGATATGACACGCCTTACAACAAAATATTGCGGTATCAGTACAGTGATAGTACAAGATGGTACAGTGAGACCACGGGATACACGCTAGGAAAGAAAAATATACCATGGTTTACTCTAGTATTATCTCAAAAACATGGTAAATGTTCTGAATCTGTGGTATAGCCATAATGCATGTTCAAAAAACCTAGTATTACCGTGATGCAAGTCCAAAATAACAAGGTATTAGTATTACCATGATGCATGTCCAGAAATAATACATATAATGATATATTTAGGTTCTTTTTATGTTAATGTCTGATTAATGTCTTTCATATTTCTCATTTGCTTGTATTTGATGTTGTAGTTTCTCCTCCACAGCAGAGATGAGTGATATCCGGCATGCATTGCTGCGGCGTGATCCGCTGAGCGCGGCTAAAGAGGTTCTGTATCATCTGGACATCTCACTGGGCAGCGCTCTGCAGAGCTCCACCGGCCCCACGCCTGGACTAGAGAAGAGCACGGTGGAGCTGGTGGAGGAATTCATCTTTCACGTCCCTAAAGACAGAAACATCCAGCCTAAGGTGAGGAACAGGAGTATGCAATCTGGTTTGACTAAAAGAAAAATCTGTGTGGTGGTAAATACCATTCCATTGTTTGAAGTTGTTTTCTACTGTAATATATTTAAAAATGTAATTAATTCCTGCAAAGCTGAATTTTCATTATCATTACTCCGGTCTTCAGTGTCACATGATGCTTCAGAAGTCATGCTGATTTGACCTATGTGTTGTATTTGGCCCAGAGGATGAGCTGTGTTCAAGAATTGCAACTGCTGGAGATCATGTGCAGTTACTTCCAGGAACAGAGCAAAGATGCAATCCGACAGATCATTTTCTCCACACTCTTCAGTCTTCAAGGCAACAAGGCTGATGAGAGCCGCATGGCCATGCTTGGGAAGCTAGTTTCAATGGCTATAGCCATGTGTCGGGTGCCAATACTAGAGTGTGCAGCCACCTGGCTACAGGTGTGTGATATTAATGCGTTTACTTTCATTTTATGTCATAATTGCCTGGTAATTAATTTTTTTCTCTAGATTAGAGCATGCTAACTGAATTTAATAGATAATTGGATCAGAATGCTTATTGTGAGTTTCACAAAAACTATCAAGAACAGTGTTAGTATTGTTTAGTACTATTAAAGTATTTATTTTAATGTTTTTTTTAATTTTTTAATTTTATTATTTTAACAATTTACATTTTTAATAATAATTAGCTTTTGTTTTTATATTTTAAGTATTCTTTTTAGTTTAGTTTTAGTATTTTTGTGCTTTTTAAAATGTTTCTGTTTATTTTATTTTTTTTTTTCGTTTTTGTTTCAGTTTTAGTACTTAAATTACAGGCAACATTTAAAATTTTTCTGAAAGTTTTTTAGCTTTATTTCAGTTAATGTTTTTAAATAGCAGTAGATTTAATTAACAATAACAACACTGTTCAAGAACATGTTAACCCCGTAAATTTTCATTACAGTAATGCAAACATTTCTCAATACTTTAAATTGCGTATTTTATTTTTACATCATGGTAGTATTTGTTATACTGTCATTAATATATGCTTTTTATGCAAAAAAAAAAAAAGATTTATTAGTTTTAATTAATAAGCTAAAATGGGTTCAATCTGACAGCTTTTGAAACATTTTTTTTTTTGTGTGTGTGTAGCGCGCACACTCTGCATGGTGCGTGCGTTTGGCTCAGGTGCTGATGGATGATTACTGCACACTGGTGCCATGTGCCATCTCTACCCTGCAAAACATCTGTTCAGCCAGTCCTCGCTTTTGCTGTCAGCTTATCACTGCAGTAACGGCTCTCTATAACTTCTCCTCAGGTACTAGTTTTCTTTTTGTCACATCTTGTCACAAAAAAAATAAATAAATATAAGTCTACTTGATTAATTATATAGTGCATATTATAAAATATTGAATGTATACAATATTGTTATTATAATATTAAAGTGTAATGTTTTAATAGAAATTTCTTAATATAAAATATTACACAATTTTATATAAACATTTTATAATATAAGCTAAAAAAAAAAAAGTTATACATAATATGTTTGATATTGCTGCTTGTAGATGAGTTGACTCCGCCCCCTGCACTCTTGGAGATGCTGGTTGGTTGGATCACAGAAGATCCCAGACTACTGCTCCTCACCTTCATCAACACACCCCTCAATTCCAGCCTGCCATTAGGCTGTCTTGAGATCACGCCTCTTTTGGGTCTGCTCCGGTGGTGTGTGAAAGCTCCGTTAGCCTATCAGAGAGGCCGCAAGTCAGCTTTGACCAATGGCCATGGAGAAAGTGAAAAAGGGACAGCATATGAAGAGCTGTACTCTAAACTGCACCTGAGTGTTCTTCAAGTCTTTCTCATGCTGCAGGTGTTGTATTTCTTGCAACTTTGTGAGGCTTTAAGGATTCCATTCAGTATTAGAATATATAATGTGTTTTTATTTTAACTCCTGCAGGTCCACCTGACAGAACAGAATTTGATAGGTCGGCTAGCTGTGCTTCCTGTGGAGTCTGTTGCCACGCTGGTAGAGGAAGTCAGCCGTCTATGCGAGAAGCTCACGCCCTTCCCTGCTGCCAATCATGTCCAACTGGCACTGGATAGGCTGGCGCAAGCTCTTCAGGTCGCCATGGCAACAGGAGCTCTTCTATGTGCCAGAGGTAAGTGATGCTTACTTCATGATGGCCTGTTTGGGGGTTGTGGCTAGAAGGGATACAGCAAAAACCAGAAGCTAACAATAAATTCAATTTTCTACCTATTAGATTGTGTTTTGTTAATGTCTACACCTACCCCTTACAATAATGCAAACACAGTAATTATTGTTGTACAGTCTGAGAAAAATGACTCTATATTGATGTATGCCCAGTAGTTTTTGCTGTATCCCTTCTAGCCTTAACCCTGATTGGGTTTTGAACTGAAAAGAGCAGCATTTCAGTGATGTCATGTCTTTTATCCCTCAGAGGACCTACGGACTTTGTGCTCCAGACTTCCCCACAACAAGTAAGTCAATTATCACATGAAACGTGAAACCTGATCATGCAGATTTTAATATTAAAATAATATTGAATGATCTGTGACCATTTTAAAGGAATAGTTCACCCAAAAATGAAAATTGTCACTAATTACTCACCCTTGTGTCGTTCCAAACCCGTAAGACCTTCGTTTATCTTCTGAACACAAATTAAGATATTTTTGATGAATTCCGAGAGCTCTCTGACCTTCCCATAGACCGCAAGGATTCTAACACGCGCAAAGAAAACTAAAATAACGACTTTATTCAACAATTCGTCTCCTCCGCTGGTGCCATTTTGGAGAGTATCACATACGTAAACAACGTATTAGTAAACAACTCATTAGTTAACCTTAATGCACTAACAACATATGCTGTTCTGTGTCAGCAGCACCGTACGCGGATACGCTGTTTACGTCGTTTACGCTTTGATCTGAACGTTGTTAGTGCATTAAGGTTAACTAATGAGATCTCATTGTAAAGTGTTACCTATTGGTCTTTATCATTCTTTTGCACTTTAATCTGTGAAAATTTTTACTTTATACATTTTTTGGGAATTGCTTTATTGTATTTAAATTTTCAGTTCTTTTTGTTATAAGAAAAAAGTTATTAAACCTGTTATACTGTATTATGACAACACTTTTTTGCAACTAAATTCCAATATCATGATAATACCGTATACCGTGATAAAAGCATGAACGTGAAAATTTGATACCGTCATATGCCTACCAATGTGAAACGGTGATTCTTACCATCCCTAATATATATAATTTATGATGTACGATACTGTAGATGATATATATCTCTACGTATCGACATCCCATCAACCATTCAGAAACCCACATCAGTCAATCACTTTCTACAGTTTTTGGTCATTTGTGAGCATTGTGTAGTAACAGTCTGTTTTGTGTTGCAGTCTGTTACAGCTTGTGATGTCCGGTCCAGTAGTGCAGCCTCCACCTCACAGCGGACCCTTCCAGCCTAACATGTACCCACACATCCACCCGGGTCGACCCTCCGCTCTTTCTCCCCACAGCCTGCACCAGTCCGCCCTCCCCTCCCCACACAGCCCGCACCCTGTACTGTCACCGCACCCCACACACCCAACGCTGTCCCCACATCGCCCGCTAACGGCCCACGCTGCACACCCTTCTCTCTCTCCACACGCCTTCCATCCTGCTGCCGTGGCCTTTCCATACCGGTCCATTCGTTAACCAGCAATACAGGACTTTTGGACTACACTGCTTCTTCTTGGGATGAGAACAAACTGTTTTTGTTATATTTTATATTAGATGATCTTCAAAACTTTTGGTTTGAACTTGTAGTCACATGTTTGGCTTGGTCAGGTTATATGGTCTTGTGTATCATAAATTGGGATATGCATTGTATCATTTTAGGTTTGATATGGACTTTAAAAAGCGCTTGTACAGATTAAGTGTTGTTTCAGGTAAAAATGCATTCATACCTTTTAAACAATAATATTGTACAAACCGTGAAATATATTTTTGGAAAATCGACATTTGTGGTTATTTAATGGACAGTTTAAGTAGCAAATCGAACACTTTTTATACTTAAAATTCTTAAAATGTCATATTTTCCAAGTGAAAATGTTCATTTTTGGTTTCAAAAAGCAATTAGTAACAAAAAACAACAGAAAATGTAACTTTAGTAAATACTTTTATTCATCTATCTAAAATGTGCATGCGAGTAGGTTATTACGAACATTGAGAATTGCAATTTTATTTTTTCAAATGTGTTGCTAATAAAAATAAGAACCTCTATGTTTTTACACCTTTTATGTGTTTAGCTCAGAATATATACAGTACTCTTTCTTACAGTTTTGAACTTATATGTGTTAGCTATACATAAACTGCTACAGTGCAGCAATATCATATCCAATCAATCAGAATATATTTCCTGTTTATTATACAGCGTTTACTTTGCATTCACTTATTTGACTTCAGCGTGTAGATTAACTCTGCCAAGCAAAATCTATTGGTTGTTGTCAGGGAATTAACTATTAAATTAGTTTAATTTGAACAAAAATAGATCAATTCGAAGTTAATAAAGCCCTTTGTCTTGATGTTTTTTTAAATCCTACTTATGAAAATTAGACCTAAATTGTAGTACCTTCACCATTCATTTTAGTTAAGTCCAGCCTATACCTGTTCTTATTAATCACTTCTGCTCCTGATTTAAAAAAAAACAAAACATACACATGTACAGTAACATTTGATGAAACCCATCCTGTCATAACTGAATATCTGTCTTTACATTTGGACCAAAGTGTTTAATAATAAAATGTTGCAGTCTGTTACAGCTTGTGATGTCCGGTCCAGTAGTGCAGCCTCCACCTCACAGCGGACCCTTCCAGCCCAACATGTACCCACACATCCACCCGGGTCGACCCTCTGTGCTTTCTCCCCACAGTCCACACCAGTCCGCCCTCCCCTCCCCCCACAGCCCGCACCCCGTACTGTCACCGCACACCCCACACCCAGCTCTGTCCCCACATCGCCCGCTAACGGCCCACGCCGCACACCCTTCTCTCTCTCCACACGCCTTCCATCCTGCTGCCGTGGCCTTTCCATACCGGTCCATTCGTTAACCAGCAATACAGGACTTTTGGACTACACTGCTTCTTCTTGGGATGAGAACAAACTGTTTTTGTTATATTTTATATTAGATGATCTTCAAAACTTTTGGTTTGAACTTGTAGTCACATGTTTGGCTTGGTCAGGTTATATGGTCTTGTGTATCATAAATTGGGATATGCATTGTATCATTTTAGGTTTGATATGGACTTTAAAAAGCGCTTGTACAGATTAAGTGTTGTTTCAGGTAAAAATGCATTCATACCTTTTAAACAATAATATTGTACAAACCGTGAAATATATTTTTGGAAAATCGACATTTGTGGTTATTTAATGGACAGTTTAAGTAGCAAATCGAACACTTTTTATACTTAAAATTCTTAAAATGTCATATTTTCCAAGTGAAAATGTTCATTTTTGGTTTCAAAAAGCAATTAGTAACAAAAAACAACAGAAAATGTAACTTTAGTAAATACTTTTATTCATCTATCTAAAATGTGCATGCGAGTAGGTTATTACGAACATTGAGAATTGCAATTTTATTTTTTCAAATGTGTTGCTAATAAAAATAAGAACCTCTATGTTTTTACACCTTTTATGTGTTTAGCTCAGAATATATACAGTACTCTTTCTTACAGTTTTGAACTTATATGTGTTAGCTATACATAAACTGCTACAGTGCAGCAATATCATATCCAATCAATCAGAATATATTTCCTGTTTATTATACAGCGTTTACTTTGCATTCACTTATTTGACTTCAGCGTGTAGATTAACTCTGCCAAGCAAAATCTATTGGTTGTTGTCAGGGAATTAACTATTAAATTAGTTTAATTTGAACAAAAATAGATCAATTCGAAGTTAATAAAGCCCTTTGTCTTGATGTTTTTTTAAATCCTACTTATGAAAATTAGACCTAAATTGTAGTACCTTCACCATTCATTTTAGTTAAGTCCAGCCTATACCTGTTCTTATTAATCACTTCTGCTCCTGATTTTAAAAAAACAAAACATAACACATGTACACTAACATTTGATGAAACCCATCCTGTCATAACTGAATATCTGTCTTTACATTTGGACCAAAGTGTTTAATAATAAAATAAGAGTTTATAGTGTACATTTCCAGTACTGACATGATTAAAGACAGAAGTTCAGATATAGTGACGCTAGCACCAGTCAGTTCCTTAAACCTGTAAATAATATCAGATTACATAGAAAATGAACACTGTATGTACAGGTTTATCTAGTACCTGTCATGAGGTACAATCATTGAAGTACACAAAGACAATAATGGCTTGGACATGTCAAGTGAGATTTCTATTCATAATTTCACAGTTCATGGACATTGCATTCTTCTACTGTACTTCTTTCTGGATGACAGAGCTGAAGAAGAGCTCCTTGCAGATCCTCTGTGTGTCCTCAGGAGACTTGACCTCATGACCAATTGTTCTGGGGTCTACAAAGATTTCATAATCGTTTCCGCCCTGTTTGTAAAAAAAAAAAAAAAAACATAACAAATCCGCTTAATTCAAGCAAGTCTGAGACATTTATGCAGCAGCACATGAATGCATGAATACACAAATGCTACTACTAGTCAAGATTGTAGTAGTCAATGTTTGGGCTCACAGGCATAGTTTTGTCTCCAAAGAAATGGATGCGTTGATATGAGTCTTTCTCTACAATTCCCAGACAGTATCGCTTATCCCAACCCACTGGAAACACATCAAAGCTGATCTGCCCACCTGCAGGAAAAAATAAACATACATATTATGATGTATAGAATTTATATATACACTACACAGACATATTATTGGCTATACAACCATATCTACAGTACTTAAATTGTTACAAACCAATGGAGAAAGCTAGTCCTTTCCCAGCAAACTCTTCCTTTAAAACAGAGACAAACTTTTCTCTGATTTTCTCCTTCTGCATAAGAACATTAAAAAAGTCACTCAACCTTTAATGACATTCTTTCAAAAGACAATGCGTGATTTTTTGATATATAAGAAAAAAACTATTAATATATAATATATAAATAATTGCATGGATTTTCAAGCATAGATGTACATGTTTTTTTAGTTTGTATTAGTATTGATGAATACAAAAAAATTACCTTATTAAGTTCAAAGAATTAAATTCTTTCTTCTTGGCTGCAGCTTCGACCAATTGGAGAGACATTCAGCATTCCGTTACGGAATTCAATAAATGTGCCTCTGAGATGAAGTAAAAATACCATAAGTATTATGGTTGCAAGAAAAAAGATGGTGTTTATATATACATAAAGTTTGGGGCCAGTAAGAATTTATTTGATCAAAAATATAGCAAAAACAGAAATGCTATAAAATGTTATTACAATTTTAAAATGTAATTTATTCCTGTGATATCAAAGCTGAATTTTCAGCATCATTACTCCAGTCTTCAGTGTCACATGATCCTTTAGAAATCATTTTAATACACTGACTTGCTGATCAAGAAACATTTCTTATTATTATCAATAATCAATAAATAAAAATATTTTCGAAATGAAATTGAAAATAAACTATAATATTCACAATCAATATTGACCAACTTTAAAATAAAGCAATAAAAATATGTTTTCCGCAAGCAACTACAGACGTCACGTTGTGATATCCTCACCTTTTCTTGGGCAGTTTTATCTTTGAAAGGTAATTGAGGCAGAAATTGATAAAATCCTGTAAAACCTCCTCTCCCAAGTATGCCTGAATATTCTGATTAAAAAAAAAAATGTTTAAAAATATTAAAATAGAAAAACAACAAATATAATTTGCTAAACAAGTTTGTGATCTCATTTAATAGTAAACCGAGAATTAAAATTACCTGCACAGAATGCAGCTGCCCAAACCTGTATGCTACCAAACCGTTCTCAGCAAACACATAATCCATTCTATTAATAACTGTAAAGGATATGAAAGATTTTAAGTACTCATGAACACTATAAATACACTGAATGTTTCGTGCATGTATTTAAACAGAGTTTTGCAATTGTTCTACACACCATCATCACCCAACTGTTCTTTAATTTTGTCCAGGTCTGATCCTCCGACCACCCCGACTCTCACTCGCTGTCTGAGTTCATTCAAGAACTGATGCATGTCAGGAGTTGCTTTCTAAAGACAAAAACATACACAGGGGTAACTACTTTACTCCAAACACAAAATAATACAATGCCAGTTCTTCGTTACATATGTAATATGCAAATATATTGATTTTCTTTTTTTACCTTTTCCATTATGTGAGGTTTCATGAATTGCTTTGTTCTTCATAATTATTTTACAAGTTACATTTTGGGTAACGACATCCCCTGCTGTAGGGTCCAAGTCAGTGTTGCCAAGTCTGCGGTTTTCCCGCGGAATTGGGCTACTTTAACACTTTTGCCGCGAGAAGGGTCTGGCTGCAGCCTTGCACTTGCACTCTCAGACACTTGCGCTTCCGCTAACGACGTCACTTGCAGTCTTTTTTATTTTGTTCTATTTATTGATTACTTTTTGTTTGAATACTTAATATGGCTTAATGTATTAAGATACATTAAGTGCAATTAAAATATCAAATTCGATATATAGTTATTATTTCATGTACTACAAGGCAAGCAGATGGCCATGAACACAATGCGCAAACTTTCACTTGTCCTCCAATACAGCAAAACGCTTAATGTGACATAATAACGGATGATAAAGCGCTAGCGGAAGTGCAAGTGTCTGAGAGTGCAAGTCTGAGAGTGCAAGCGCAAGTCTGCAGCCAGACCCTTTTGGTTGCCGCGGGTTGTTTTTCATGTCCGCGGGTTTAAGCGACCCCAATAATGTGTGATATTTAGACCCTAAAATGTGCATTTTACCAGGGGAACCCCACCAAAAACGTGTATTTTACCCGACCAGAATGCGATTTTTACTGGGGGTTCCCCCTCGAAACGTGATTGGGCTAGTTTTGAGTAGCAATTGGGCGGGTTTTGTTGTGAAAACCTGGCAACCCTGGTCAAAGTGTGCGTTACAGTTTTTTTCCCCCCTTATCTATTGAAATTAAATAGCTGTTCTGTAGCAATGATTTAATGTTTGTCTATAGAGAAATTGACTTTCAAAAAGTAAATGTACCCCTGAGAAAATATTCACTGGAAGTGAAAAGTGTCACAACTAATCACAATCTTCCATACATCAACTTTTGAAACAGAAATACTTATTCTTCTGCCTTGAAATGCAACCTTACAATCTTTTATTTCAGTGGTTCTCAAACTTTTTATGCCAAGTACCACCTCAGAAAATATTTGGCTCTCCAAGTACCACCATAATGGCCAACATTAAAATACAGTAGCGTAGTAGGCCTAACTATTCAGATACAGCTCCTAATCTCTCTCCTATATGTGCCGGCTCATTAATATTCAACATACGATTACCATACTGGGCAGAAATGATAATTTAAAAAGTACTAGTATCTGTTAAGTTCAGGATATCTCTGGTCTAAAAAGTTACTAGTAACTAAAAAATAAGTATTAGTTCTATTTTTTCTTAACAAGAAGAATATAATTAAATACAAGTCACTATTGGAATAAGTACTAGTATCTAATGATTAAGTACTAGTATCTAATGAATAAGTACTAGTAACTTTACAAAAGACACTAGTACCTAAAGAATAAACACTAGTACCTAAAGAATAAGCACTAGTAGCTAAAGAATAAGCACTAGTACCTAATGAATAAGTACTAGTACTTAATGGAAAAGATACTAGTATCTAAAAAATAGATACTAGTACCATGAAAATAGATACTAGTAAGGCTTATAGATGAAATGTTAAAACGGCTTGCCATAGTCGGAAGTGTATTGGAGCGCGTGAGTTACGCGTCAGCGTGAACGACCTCCACGTGCTCAACAACACTAGTGCTTGTGTGTTATTAATTTTACGCACCAGTTCAATAAACAACAAGAATAAGTTGGTTTTACAGCATAGATGTACATAGTATTTTTAGCTAGTGTAAGTGCGACCAATTAAAATTTCGATGAAAGCGGTATATAGAATTAGAATGAGTGAATCTATTCCGCCCATCCACACAGGTGGCGCTGTTGTGTTGTTGAGCGAACCAGCGCTCATTTCCTCACATATACGAAGTAGCGGCATCTCAACCAACGACAACAAAACTGCTGCAAGTTCAAACTTCAAACTAGAGACACGAGCGCCAAGAGAGAGGGAGCTGTGAAGAGTGAGTTACGGATTTCTCATAAATATTAATTCAAGAGAAAGACACGTTATTGTTATATGTTATTGCATTTTTATTCGGTCTGTATTTTAGCCTGTGAGTAAAATCGTTTTATTGACGAGCATTAGTGAGGTCAAGTTAGCTGAACGCTTGCTAACTAAATAACTGAACTGTTAGCGTGTGTGATTTAACTTCATATACCGTCTCTATTAATGTTTACCTTCATTAACAAGAATTGTAAAATATTTCATTTAATTCGTTATTTAATCTGTTTTAAAGAGATCTCGAGTCTGTCAAAGGAAATACTATGTTTTGGACCATGAACTATGATAATACCATAGTACTCTTTGAAGTTCTGTGTTGTATATAGTTTAAATGTCATGATATATGAATAGGGCAGACCTTTAGCACCATGGTGTGTAGCAAATTACGTTACCCTGGTATTGTCATCTAATACCATGAAGGAAAATATTTCCACACTCAGTAAGTGTGTGTGTGTCATTTTTTTTTTACTACATCAGACCCCTTATTTAACTTTTAACAAAATATAAAAATTCGTTTAAAAGCAAATAGAAAGTCCTATTTTTTTATTTCTTTATATTTATTTTTTTGCAGATTTGCACGTTCATGAAATATTTTCAAAAAAAATTTGAGCAGCTGCTGTTCATGAAAGAGTGGGAACCCTGATTATGTAACATTATAAGTGTCTTTACTGCCACTTATGATTAAACTAATACATCCTTGCTGAATTAAAATTTTTAAAAACAAATCTCACTGAGCGTGAACTTTTAAAGTGTTGTACATTCACAAAAAATAAAACAACTGTATGGCAATCAAAAAATATGAGTTAGTTTAAGTCCTTTTTTTAACTATTATTTTTCTGTTAATACCGTTATGGATTGCAATAGTTTAATTAATGTAAATTATTTTCATGTTGCAGATGATCAGTGAGTTGAAAGATGAGACACGAAGGCTCAATCAACAGATCCAGATTCAGGAGTCCAAATTCTCAACCCAGAACCTGGAGATCCAGGCCCTGCAGGAACAACTGGATGTGCAGCGCAAGTATGAATTCACACATACACAAATGTAC
The DNA here is from genome assembly GCF_001515625.1 of Sinocyclocheilus rhinocerous. Lineage (NCBI taxonomy): Eukaryota > Metazoa > Chordata > Actinopteri > Cypriniformes > Cyprinidae > Sinocyclocheilus > Sinocyclocheilus rhinocerous. Next base: position 169,635 of record NW_015652261.1, on the reverse strand, counting down.
ACTATTTTCCTCATACCCTCTAATAAATATATATGCACTGTGTTGTTTTTCATCTGTTGCTAATAGAAAGTTCCAGGATGTCAGTCAGAGGTACCAAAATCTGCAGTCATCTCATTCCACCAGCACAGAGAGTGAACTCAAGATGAAGGTATTTGTGTTTCAGTCTTATTCTACAATTTCTATGATGTGTGGAGCACTGAGGGATGTCAGAAATACTGGTATTAAGTACTTTAAACCGCATAAACACATTTCATTACACCAAATACACAAAATAATGTTCTTTTTAGCAGCATCATATGACCCCTTTAATCTAATCTTACAAATTCATTGATAATTTTCATTCTTGAGTTCATCTGATTTAAAGAGAAGAATAACAATCTAAATTTTCACATAAAGCTATTGTATGACTGCTGAAGACCTGACATAAAGATTTTCACGTAGCAGTGCCAGTGAATACAGTGATCAGTAAATTATTAAAATTTCTACTTTTGTTTTCCATTGAAGAAAAAAAGCATACAGGTTTAGTAAATGTTAACAGTTACAGAACTGTCACTTTTGGTGAACTAGGGTCAAAGAGAGGGTGGAAAATGATTATGTAAGACTAAATCATTAAACTGAGGGCTGGCAATTAATTTGTATATATATAATTTGGCTAAACTCCGACTGGTTCTTTTTTTGCTATTTAAAATGCAGATTTATTGATAGGTCTAGACTTTACCACAACAAAAGTACAGAATATTAATACAAAGTTGTAAAAAAAAAAAAAAATGTTTTGGTGTTGATGTGCATTTCCACAGTATATGTTTTATTTATAGAGGAATGGAAACTCTAACTCAATGTAGGTTACTGAATAATGGCATTGAATGACAACCTGACATGCTAGGATGTTCACAGTATGAAATCTTAAGCCAGGCGCACACTACTGCACTGAAGCTTGTCGCCCTTTCATGTTTTAAGTCTGACTAGTTGGTGAAGGCCTAGATTGTTGCAGACACTTCTATTATGTGCACTTGTGAGATACACCGTGAATAGTTGCAGGAGCTACAATAAATTTAGAATTTAGACTAAATTAAGAATAAATTTAGACTCTTAGCCTAGTATTTATGATAATTATAAGAAATGTTTCTTGAGGACCAAATCAGCATATTAGAATGATTTCTGAAGGATCACGTGACACTGAAGACTGGAAAAATGGCTGCTGAAATTTCAGCTTTGCATCACAGGAATAAATGACATTTTAAAATATATTAAAAGAGAAAATGGTTATGTCAATTGGTAGTAATATTTCACAATATTACAGTTTTTTTTTTATTTTTTATACTGTATTTTTAATACAGCCTTGTTGATCATTTTGATTATTTCAAAAACATTTTTAAAAAATCTTACCGACCCCAGACTTTTGAACAGTAGTGTAAATATGGTTATAAATAAATATAATACAATATAGTGTAAAAATAATATAGTTTAAACTTTGTGTTTAGGTGATTTATTTATTTATTTATTTTAAACACTTCTTTCTATCTCAGCTTAAAGGGATAGTTCACCCAAAAATGAAAATTCTGTCATTAATTACTCACCCTCATGTCGCTCCACACCTGTAAGACCTTCGTTCAATCTTCGGGACACAAATGTGACCCTGGACCACAAAACCAGTCTTAAGTCGCTGGGGTATATTTGAAGCAATAGCCAAAAATACATTGTAGGGGTGAAAATTATTGATTTTTCTTTTATGCCAAAAATCATTAGGATATTAATTGAAGATCATGTTCCATGAAGATATTTTGTAAATTTCCTACTGTACAACAATACATTGTATTGGTCAAAATTATTGATTTTTCTTTTATGCCAAAAATCATTAGGATATTAATTGAAGATCATGTTCCATGAAGATATTTTGTAAATTTCCTACTGTAAATATATTAAAACTTAATTTTTGATTAGTAATATGCATTGCTAAGAACTTCATTTGGACAACTTTAAAGGCGATTTTCTCAATATTAATTTTTTTGCACCCTCAGATTCCAGTTTTTCAAATAGTTGATGTGTATATCTCGGCCAAATATTGTCCTATTCTAACAAACCATACATCAATTGAAAGCTTATTTATTCAGCTTTCAGATGATGTATAAATCTCTGACCCTTATGACTGGTTTTGTGGTTCAGGGTCACAATTCAGAAAAATACAGACCTGAAAAAAATGCACTTCGTTTAATGCATTCATTCGTTCCCTTTCTGTGTTGTTCATCTATTATTTCATTGTCCCTATTTATTTATATAGACACAACCCACTTTTTGTCAAACAATAACTCATTATCCATCTTTTGCTGAGTTAATAATATCCTTTAGCTAGATTCCCATCATGCAGCGATCCATTTCCCAGCACACTAATCTGTGCATGATTTCTTTCCTTTGTAACTCCCCTCGTCTGCTGGTGGATGGCTAGAGAGATCGCACAAACGCTATATATGAATACAGACACTAAATGGAAATCATGTCTGCCATCCATCATATGCAGATGTCAGGCCACTGGCACTGCCTACCAGAGCTGTCAATTTAATCGTCTCTGTTTCTTTAGATACTCCAGCCCAACGCTGTTAATTCTATTATCCCACGATCAACGCCCAGATCAAAACAATAACAACATAATTTATTCAGCAGTTCTTCTCCCCGAGTTACCGTCTTCTGCCATTTTGGAGAGTACCCCAGAACGTAATCAACGTAATGAGCGTTGTTTACGTTCAGCATGCGCACGCTGTCTACTGAACATAAACAACCCATTACGTTCAGCGAAAGTGCGCGCATGCAGAGCGTAAACAACGCTCATTACGTTGATTCCTAGGGCTGGGTAAAAAATATCGATATCTCGATTTCAATCGATTCTCATTTTTACGAAACGATATCGTTTCTTAAATCCCAAGAATTGATTAGTCTAACCTGTTTTCAGTTAATGGACGGAACATTGAAGGGCACCTCCCATCCAATATATCGCAATAAGCATTGTGCTTTGGTACTTTTAATATGAAACAAAGTCTCAGAATTCAAATTCTGTCCATTGTATTGCAGTATTCAAACAATAAATGCCGTTTTTGGCACTGTTTAATGTGGAGTGACAGATTGCTGTAGCGCCTCAGTTCAACAGACACGGCCGCACGAGGCGCACGTGAACTGATCGTCTTCTCCACATTAATACCAGTTTCAGCACAAAATAAACATGACTAAACATCTGAAGGTAATATAAAAGAAAGAGTACAACTTTACAATCAGTATCATTTCTCATGTTAATCCCTCAATTAGTGTTTCAGCCACACAAAGACGTCAATATAACGGCTTGTAAACAACGTCACCTCAGAAAAAAACACATGCGGTGACCATAAACTCATTAGTCAGCTAGAAAATTAAACTGTAGAGAGGGGCATTTTGCTAAATATATGCACCATATAAATTTATTATAATTTTTACTTTTCTTCAATGTTTAATTTATATTTTTTTGATTGACAGCCACCATTTAAATGTAAAAAAAACCCCGAATTGATTTAGAAATATTATGTAATTGTAACTTTTATTATAAAAACTTCATTAAGTGTAATTTTAAGCAGTTGTATAGCCTAAAAAATCAGTTTGATTTAACCTTCAATATTATAGTAATGCAGTACCAACTGACTCATGTATATTTTACAGCATTAGTTAAGAGAATTTTGACTTTAATCGAATAGTGAAATTTGTGTCAAAACCCAGCCCTGTTGATTATGTTCTGGGGTACTCTCCAAAATGGCAGAAGACGGTAACTCGGGGAGAAGAACTGCTGAATAAATTGTTATTGTTTTCTTTGCGCACAAAAAGTATTCTTGAGGGTGAGTAATTAATGACAGAATTTTCATTTTTGGGTGAACTAACCCTTTAATATGCTAGGACAACTACAGGTTAAGCCTGTGTTATACTTTCCGTGTCCGCGAGTCCGCTAGGGTCCGCTATGGTATGCGTGACGTAAAAATCGTCATCGGAGAGTGTGCGCGGAGGCTCCGCGCGGACATCCACGTGCCTCCCATTTTTTGTGACCGCGCGGACAAGTACGCGTGGTCAGTAGGCTACTGCGCATGCGCAGGCTGTGTGAAGAAGCCCGTTGCTACTCGAACCTGTACAATCCGTCGATAAAACAATATAAAGACAGCCAGATGTGCAATAACTCTGGGCAATTCTTTGTTCACATGTTTGTTTATTGTTCTAGCCGTTCTACTACGCATGTATGGAACACGTCCGCAGAGCGGACCATCAGTGTATGCTTTCGGAAGTATAAATACAAGTAGTCTGCGTCCGCGCTGTCCGTGTACGCGTCCGGATTGCTCATGCGGAAAGTATAACACAGGCTTAAGTCATACATTGATTCGTCTTAGTGTCCTGACCAGGAATTTTTCATTTGAGTGAGCTGTTCTTTTAAATATAGGCTACTGCTCACGTGATGGCTCTGTTCCTCGTCTGTCACATCTAGGGATATGCCGGTATCAGATTTTCCTGTTGCGATTAATTGCTCATGCTTTTATGCGCGAAACGGAGGGGTAGGGGAAAGGGGAAGGGTTAAGGGGTAGAATTGGGATTGGGCCTTAAACTGTTTAATACAACACATAAAATATGCATGAAATGTTTTTTCTTTTAAATGAACAAATATAACTTTAATTGTTTTCATTTATATTCACCCATATCATAATAAACAGCAATATTTACCTACATATATTTTTGCTGAAGCCTTTCAAAGGGATCGTTCACCAGAAAATGAAAATTCATTCATCTTTTACTCACCCTCAGTCTTTAGGGCACTTATGGGCAAATAAAAACCATTACGATATTCACGACGGTGCATAATTTTACATTTCCAACAAAATCATTGCAAATTTGTTGTGAATTATCTTGTAATGATTATTTTAGATGTATGTGTGTGTTTGAATGTGGTAGAGCATAAACCTCCCTCTTCGACTATTCCGTAATTGCCCAATAATGATTATTAACTTCAAACGGCACGTAATTGCTCACAGTTTTGCAGAGTCAATTTCCTTCATGTATCTGGGCAGAATCTTAATTCCCATATAGGTTCTTCCTCCTCAGATAATTTCTCTCCTCCCTGTTCGCTGTGACGTCTGTTTTTCTCAGCGAAGGTCTTTGTTCCTGTTTGTATGCATTTCCTGTCTTTGAAGTATGATATGGCCTTGGGTGAGGCGTTTGAATGCAGGATTCAACTGATTATGCTTACATTCGCTTAGGTAAAACACTTTATGTAATCAAACTCTTCCTGATGTATTTCCGTTGCTCTGAAAGGATAATGGCACAGCGAATGAGCCAAAGTGCCTGTCTCGCTTTGGTGGAGCATAAATCTGATTTTGGATTCTGATTGATCATTGAGCATTACTCATTCTGCTCTCTCTGCTCTCCAGGCCTATGAACCACCACATTCACCGGCAGTATAAATATGTCAGGCAGTAGTTTCATTCTGCTCTCTCATGTTTTACCTGGCATGTTTTACCTGGGCGAGCAATGTAACTCTCGTGGGGATTCTCCAAATAAAAGAAACCAGTGTCATATCTTCTCGATGTTTTGTCTCAGCAAAGAAAAGTGCAGCGGTTGGGACTTTCCTTTTTTGTACCGTAGACTCATTTCGTCTTGCCGTGAAGGAAACGAAAGATAACTTTCTGAAAAATGAAGAGGGAAAGAGAAATACATACTCAAAAAATGTATTGTACTCTGTCTTATAATTCCTTTCCTTTATGTTCCCTCTGCGGCGATATTCCTACTGTTTGAATGCTGAACTAATTGTCTTTAGAATAAGCTTTCATCTCAAATACAGAACAAAGGTGTCAGCTATAAGATAGCACTTTGATCACAGAAATATAAAGAAAAATTGAGCAAATTCATTCAAAGCCTTTTTGTCTGTGGGTGTGATTAAGTTCCTGTGCCTTTTGTTTGATGTTGACAGCTCCGTTAATTATGCAAATCAAAGACGGCAGATGTAATTTAACATGCCCTATGATCATTTGAAACATGACCCGGTGGTTAGCTATTAGGGGTGCTCCGATCAGGATTTTTGAGGCCGATCACCGATCTCAGAAAGCAGTATCTGCCGATCCGATCACCGATACCGATCTTTTTAAAGCCTTCTTTTTATCATGTAGAATTATTTATAGTGATGATCCAATCAAGATTTTTAGACATTTATTCAGGGCCTGAATTTCATTTTTGAAAATGAATCCCTCTCTTAGGTGACTCGTGTGAGAGGATTTTTTATTTTTCATTTGAGGGGTGGCCGGCTCAACATCGTGATGTCTGTCAGCCATCGACGATGGCATCGTCTATCGGCCCAACCCTAGTACAGAAGCAGCATGGACTGTGCTTTCACACAGGAGTATGCTCCTAATCTGTGGCTGTTTACCACAAACACAACATTTATCCATTATTTTGATTTTAAATCCAAACATTGTTACTTAAAATGCTTTTTCAACATTGTGATTTTTTTTACACAGTACAGTAATACAATCTTTCATCAATTATCCAATGCTTTTTACTTTTGCAGTTACTTCTAGATTTATATATTAAATTGCTAAAGCAAAACATTTAAACTACTTTTCTTACATTAGCACAAACATTCTAAATTAAAACTTACCACTGACAGAAACAGTCAGCTCAACTGCCTTTTCTTTTGCATTTAAATCTTTATTACAAGCAATCCTGCGGTTCATAAAGAACTTTAATTAAGAACTTTAAGAACTATTGCCTTGTTTATCTAAAAGTGCTCTTTTCCTTTAAACCTATTGCCAAAAAGCCATAGCCTATGTGTTGACTGTGAAACACAGTAGACTTTAATTATATGCATTTATGGTGTAATTACTACATTTTTGTGTCAATGCATGTTCATATTTACCGCAAACAATGCGCTGTTACTTTAATTCAGCGCTTGCAGTGCAGCAAAAATAGACTCGGTGCGGAAACGATCTCTGCACTGCTGCAGACGCACCGCTCCTAAACACACTGCCAGACCTTAACAGTGTGTGCAGTGTGAATGCTTTAATCCGTTAACATGAGCGCGGAAAACATACGCACCACGTATGCACTGCAAACGGAATAATGTGAATTTGGCATTATGTGTGCGCGCTGCGAGTGTGCATGAGTGCACGGTCTCCAGGAGAGCACGCGAGCGTTGAATAGTTTAAACACTGGCAAGAATTAAAAAGTAATGCAATTTATAAACTTCAGTGACGATGCGACACTGCCTCGATAGTGCAAGTGACAATTTGTGTATCAACTGTGCAGCGTGCAGCTCACTTAGAGCAGACGCGATGTGATTTGAAGCCATTTGCATTCTTAGAGACCGCCGATCAATCATCCCAAAGCGATTATCGGCCGATAGTGATCGGTAGCCGATCAATCGTAGCACCCCTATTAGCTATGTAAGATATATACAAATAAATGTGAATATATTAGGCAGTTTGAATATATATTGCTACTGGTTTCTTGTGCTGTGTACTTCCAGCAAGCAAAACATAGTATTTATAAAGTGAATTTGCAGAATTATTTCAAAACCTGCTTTTATGAGAATGCTTGAGAAAATAACATCAAAACAGTAGAGTCTTGTGTAACTGTATGACATTTGAAGAATTTATATAAAATATTTTAAATGAAAATTGAATTTTTTTTTTTTTATCATGACCTAGTGATTATTACATTTTATAACTTCTATTATGACATCAAGTTTTAAAAACCAAACAAAATAACTGAACAATGGGTAATTTTGAAATGTGTGGGGGCTTGACGAATTAGAAAAGTCAATGTGTTTTCACAAAGAGCTGTTTTAAAAACCTAGTCAGGGCAATACGTCAGGAAACAGTTGTACTTTTAATTAGAAAAAGTAAATATTATAGCTTTGGACTTTGGAGAAATTGTCTTCATCTCTGTTAGGAAACTGATTCCATCATGAGTTCACAAATTAATTTATGTTTCATTAGCAGGCGCTAATGAGTCTTTTATAGAATGAGTTTAAGTTTGAGAATGAGTTTTCAGAGTTTACAGTTTGTGGGCTTATATAATGCTTTTCATGAATAAGGTACACTCTAGTGTACAATTACGACAAGAAAATCTTTTTTTTTTTTTTTTTTTGTCTGAACTATTAGATGCTTTAGGTAAACTATTGTGGATCATAATTAGCATTGCATGGAAAGTAGACCGTTTTAAAGTTGCTATCTATTTTGTAAATCCTTGTGAATGATTGTGAATGATTTATCCATGCATTTTTTAAAACTTTAATTAAACATTTATTATCCAGTCCACTTAAACTCTGCTCCCAGACAAGCTCACATTCAGATCTGCCTCCATTTTTGAATGCATAGCTCATAACATAAAATTAAAACATTAAGTTATGGATAGAACCGAGTCCCTGCACTACTTTTTTATCCCGATAATGTGCTATACTTGACAGTAGATCACAATATGCAAGGGAAAGTCTGTCGCTACTTCAGTTTCATCTCTCTCAACTTTGAACACCTCAGATGTCTGTTAAAGTCATTTGAACTTGTCTTACCTCTGAGATTTTGACTTTCTTGACTGTCTAACAATTAAAATCATAATTGACACAATCTGTTTAATTAATATTTGATTCATTGCATGAAAACTATTTCAGTTAAAGGGGGGACCCCTTTAACTAATTTTAATTGACAAAATTAATATTTACTTGTCTATTACTCCATACAAAATTCATTGCTAGAAAATTAATTAAAAAAATGTCAGATTTGTTTTTATACACTTCCTGTGTAATAAATAAATAAATAAAATAACACGCACACAAAAAACATGATTTTTTTTTACTTTAGACGTGTCCCAAATTTAGGAAATAGGGTTGTTAGAATTGCAAACCTTATATATAATAATTGTATTATAATAATTGTAAATTATAAATGGCTCATTGTAGGGCTGCACGATATTGGAAAAAACTCACATTGCGATTTTTTTCTTTTCTTTTTTCTTTGCGTTTTATATATTGCCATATGAAAAAAAAAATCACTAGATGACTTGAATAGCTCTATTTGGAAAAAAATAATCAATGATTGGGGTGATTTTGTAGGCGAGTAAATCACCATAGAAAATAATCAAATGTAAAATAACAATGCATAGTCTTCACTGTATAAAAAAATTAAATCTAATAAATCTGTGTTAAAGCTTAAAGTGTTTTTCTCTGTGTTTTGTTCTTTGATTTACATTCATGACAGAAAGCAGGAATATTAAACTGCTGTGAACCAATATACTGTTACACATCCATTTTCTTTCTCAATTGTTTACTTTCAACTAAACCATAAGCAACTGTGTTTACAAGGATACTTGCAGAGACATGCATTTTGACATAATTTTGCGCGTATGTGTCATTTCAGGCACAAATAGACGCGGACGTGAGCGGAATTCGGTGTTCACGTGCATCTGCGTGGCTCTCACCGTGTCTACACCGGACGCGAGCGGCGCGACACGACAAAATATTATCGAGCCAATTATAATCAGTGATGCTGTTTACACTGGATGCGGTGCGACCCGACAAATCCCCACAGTAAGCTGATGCCCCGTTCTATTTATGACGTACTGACACAAAGTTCAAATGATTTGCAAAAGTCGCTTTGTTGCGTCCAGTGTAGAAAGACTTTGGAGCCGTTCACATGTCGCGCCTAAAAACGCGTGGAAAAGCCAGCCGCGCCGCTTTCTCCTTCTTTCCAAAGCATTCGGGAGCTTGCAATTTCGTAGCATCTGCCGTTGCTAAGCAACCGTGACCTACGCTCTCCACGATGACCCAGAAGTTTCAACAAAGGATAAATGGATTTCCAGCACTGAAAATCTCTTGCAGTAGCTCTGCTACTAAATTCATTTAAAAATGGGTATCTCTGTACAGCTGTTCCTGTACCGGTGTCTGTGTGGGCAAAGAAAACGATCAGTGTAAATATAACGATCAGTATACTAAACATTGCATCGCAGATGCGCACATTGCAATATCGATGCTGAAACGATATATCGTGCAGCCCTAGCTCATTGTGATATGTTTTGACCTCTTGAGGTGGGTTAGCAGCATTTTCTGAAGGTTAAGTGTCGAAAAAGTCTTTTATTGGACGGGTTAGCAGCATTTTCTGAAGGTTAAGTGTCCATTTGCTGAAAATGAAAACTAGTCTTTTATTGGACATTTCAGGCCCTTTTTTGTGCCCTATTCATCTGGTGCTAGTAGATTTTTTTTTATTATATAAAATACCTGTGACTCTCTTCTTATTTTCAAATGATTTTGTTGTAGGAAACCTGAGGATTTGTCCAGGGAGGTCATACAGATTCAACAGCGAGAACTGAACCTGAAACAGCAGAACTACACACTCAATAGCAGGTAAATACACACATTCACATGCATTAAGATATAGATCACTGACTTTGGGTCATAAATTTTGACTCATCACTCGTTGATTTAAGAAAGTTGTGTGGAGGTAAATTTGAGGTAACACTTTAGACATTCTACTAACAGTAAGTAACTTTGCAACTACATGTCAGCTAGCAGTCATTAGATTATGGTACCGTGTTGCCTCCAGGCAATGAAATGAGACACTCATTTAATTGATCAATGCTGTCTCAGGGAAGTAGAAGTCAAATACTAATAAATGAACATAAAAAAAGTGGTCACATGACCCACAGGGGTCCATTTTGTTTCCACTTTCAGGACATGTGCACATGTCACATGACTCCATATTTTGTCCAATGAAAAGTGCATTTTTCATCAATTTCCGTGCATATAATTGCCTACAAAAAATCTTAGTCACCTTCATTGGAAAGTAAAGAAGTATTTTCAAAAACTTTGCATAATATTTCATCAAATGTATCATAGGAAATTACAAAAAACTGCATGTTGCCTCAAGGCAACATTGTACCGTAATGGAATTGCATAAGGCCATGCAGGCATACTAGGTTAGAATACAAGTATGTGATATTTGTAAGGAAAAGAGTTAGAATGATCTAAATGTATTAGAATTTTTGCATGATTTTGTAATGCATTTGCAAGAATAGTAATTCTCATACTATTTCTGCACATACTATGATTTTTCTGTTGAGAGGAATTGCTTCCTCGGCTTTCACAAGCAATGAGGTGTCATTAGTGAAGTAGGAGATTTTGCATGCACGTGCTTGTGTGTGTATGTGCATGCTTGTAAAGATAAAGTGCATATTAGTATAAGGTTATGATGATTTTTCATTTTTTACTTTGAAACTACACTGATTATAATGTGTTGGTATGATAACAGATATGATAGTTTAGTTATACTTGTTATCCACGATGGTACAATGTTGCTTGAGAGCAACAGCTGGATATGAAATGTTACTTTTTTATTAAATATCAGTTGTGCAATACATTAAAAACTAGATAAATCTGTTTGTTCAAGTGTTTGGTTAAATAAATTTGTTTTCAATAAATATATTTCTTTTTTTCTGCATGAAAATGTCAAATGTTTAAATTTGTCCGTTGTGGTACAATGTTGCCTTGAGGCAACAAGCTTAAAAAAAAAAAATTATGAAATTGTTTATTGATATTGTTATAGTGTCCAATTTTAAGTAGGAAAAACATCACACACATTTTTTCCCTTATTGAGTTTATATTCCGTACCGTAGAGGGTTAACAGACTGTCTGCTTAATACCTTCAGACACTTTATTTTGATGGGTCCACAACATACAACATACTGACTATAAGATACTTTGCAAGTATATGTCAACTTATTCTACTAACCCTAAACTTAACCTAACAGTCTACTCTGAGAGTTAGTAGACATGTAGTTGAAAATTAATGAGAATTAGATGACATGTAGCTGTAAAGTTACTTATAGTTAGTAGAATGTTTAAAGTGGATTATCAAAGTAAAGTGTAACCAAATTTGAGAAATGTTACACTACAGTTCCAAAGTTATTTGTTTAATGTCACAGAGCTGATTGTTGGTAAGAACTAAAGCAGTTTCAGATTAAATATTTGATATAGTCGAGCCCCGCTGTCACTGCATGATTTGTAAGATTTGACGTCCTCTGTAACAATTGAGATGGACAGTCTCTATTGAACCTTCGCTCGTGAGCGACAGCTCTACTCAAGAGCGTGTGATCTGTCCCTCAAGTGATAGATTGGGACAGTCTCTCTCTTGCTATGTGGGTTCATGTCTGTTTTTGTGCTTAAAAATGTCATTATTTGACAAGGCCTCTAATGTGGGTCTCTTTTCATCCTGTGCAGTTCTTTCAAAGGCAGTAATGGGCTCTTTTCTTGAGTTTTGCCGACCAGCATTAGCCGATCTCTTTGATGCTCTTTCAGTCAATCTCTGGTCTCTCCCTCTCTCTAATTGTCAGATGGTAATTGGTCGATGGGAGTTGGTGCGTGTCGGCGCTGCGCGGCTCGTCACTTGAGCAGTCAAGTCAAACGAAACTCTGACAATATCAGATCTCACTAATGAGCTGAGTGTTGAGATTGGGCTAATTATGATCTATGATGTTGTCTAAAACATCTTTGCAAAGTAATGAGTCTGCTGTCATTTCTTCAAGTTCTTTGTGGAAGAAGTTGGGGCTGTCTGGTTCTTTCCAAAAAAACTCCTCTTCTTTATATTGCTTACTTTTTAATGTGTTTCTATCAGATATAGGCCTATTTTTTTTTTTTTTGCAATAATACCAATGGCAACAAATACACTAGGGATGTAACGATTCACTCAACTCGCAATTTGATTCGTTTTACGATTTTGCTTTCGCGATTCGATTCACGATTTTTTATTTACAAAATGAGATTTAAGACAAATAAGTAACACAAATAAAATAAATATCTTCATATAAACAAAATAAGGCTTTGTCTGTGCTCTTTCCATTTAAAATTAGATTTAATTAAGATTAGATTAGCAACCACTGCATTTTAAATGTGAAGCAAGCAAAGATGCTGCAAATATGCAACATGAGCAGTTTTTAACTCTAAATTACATTGTATAATTTCGAAATTTGAAGCAAAAACAGAATGGTTTGACTTCAGCTTTGTGAAACTATACAAAAAAAATATCTGCATGAAACAAACAGTAGACGAGCTGAATGAGAGACAGATTCACTCTCTGCCAGCAGGTGGCGGTTTCCTTGGTTTCCGCTGTAAACAAAGCAGCGCTGCACTTATGAACTTTAATATTTCACAAAATTATTAATGTATAAAATCACATGGACACTCTTTAGATAATAAAGTGTTATTTATTGTTGCCTTTAGAAACAGAAATAACACAGTAACCAATAATACAGCACAAAATAATAATAATAAAGACAAACAAATGTCTATCTCTCCAATTGGAATTAAAAAGGTGACCTCTGATCTGTAAACATCCATGTCAGTATTACCCTTTTGAAAATAACTAATGAAAATGGATCACAAAAGTATTGTGTTTTCAGTTTGTACATTTTTTACGTTTCTTTTGGACCTGAGGCAGAAAACTGGAAACGTGGTGAAAAAAAAAAAATCTTGTTGTTTTTGATTTATGCATAATACTATAAAAGGAATAATATATAACAATGTTAATAAGTATCATTGATATAGGACTATTAACTTTATTTATCCCACAGGGGAAACTATCTCTCTCTCTCTCTCTCTCTCTCTCTCTCTCTCTCTCTCTCTCTCTCGGTCGAATAATTAATTAAAGTAGCTAAATGTTACAATTAATCAATTCAAATAAATGTGATCTTACCACACTATTTAATCTGTCTGATCTGAAGTGGGCAGAATATTGCGCTAACGAGCCGTAGCTTCGCGTCAGTCTTGCCTTCACGTCGTGCATTAGAATAGTTTAAAGCCGTGTATTCGCTCTTTATCAGCAGTTTTTACGGCAATATTTAAATGACACCCTGGTCATTCTTGGTGTACCCAAAATGGTCCCACACTATCGACTTCAGGCATTTCTCTGGTGGAAATAAAGGATCGCTGTTTGGTTCCTCTATCATAGTTAATCTAGTGTGTGTAGTAGCCTCCGTGTCTCTGATAAGCACAGCATTTTAAAATGGTGCACCGCTAGTGTAACTTTGTTTTCGTTTTGCGCAAGTTGCAACTGTTCCGTTCTGTACAACAGAAACGCTCGTTGTAGCAGAGCCTTTACGATTAATTAACCGTGACATTTTAAAGCGCGGTTAATTGTGAAACTGGTTAATCACTGCATCCCTAATCTAAACTTTTCTAAAGACAGTAAGTTCCCCTCAGACATACATTCATATAAACTCCTACCCCTAATTGAATTGCGATTTGTTTAGCATCTCAACCGATTTGAATCGTCACATATTTGAATCGATTTTCAACCGGCTCGCGGTTAATCGTTACATACCTAAAATACACTATTTTTGGTTGACAAATGCAATTAAACCAGGGGTGTCAATAGATTTCAGTAATTAGTCTATAACATACTTTGGTTAAGATTTCTCAATGATAGTGTAAAACAACTTTTACCTTGTCAAAATCAGCTGTTTTCTGCAACCCGTTTTAGTGCATGTTCCATTAAATACTAATGAGCTCTGCTCACCCTGGGTGGATCTTTATCATTATAGGGTGGTTGTGTACACACACTGCCGACACACATTTCAGTTCAAACAACTTGTAAAAGTGTATGTCGCATCCGATGACCCCTTTAAAAGAACCGAACCCAGACCCCTTTGTCAATAAATCACAATTTACCATTTTTTTTGTTGTTGATGCATTTGGAAAACGCATGTAGCAGATGATGTGAATTTGTAATTAACTTAATATGCCATAATACTAACAGAACACGAGTAACTGTCAAAATTTGAGATGATGTGTGAAATTGTGACAAATGAAATAGTTTATTTCTAGTGCTGTCAAGCGATTAATCGCGATTAATCGCATACAAAATAAAGGTTTTTGTTTACATAATGTGTGTGTACTGTGTATATTTATTATGTATATTTAAACACATACAGTATATATTTTATAAATATTTACATGTATATATTTATATTCATATAATTTATATTACATATAAATATATTTAATATAAAAACATAACATATTTTTCATAAATATACATGCATGTGTGTATTTACATATACATAATAAATATACACAGTACTCACACATATATTATGGAAACAAAAACTTTTATTTTATATGCGATTAATCGCGATTAATCGTTTGACAGCACTACAAGTTATTTCTCATTAGGTATGAAATCTGATATTATGCTATCGTATTTTGCATATATTAGGCATAATTTGCTGCTTATGCTCAAAGTCCCTTTCAAGGAAAGCCAGGTCACTCTGTCAGCCATATTTGCAACGGCTCCAGGCAGATATTTCAGGCTTGCAAGACCAATTTGAATGGGGAAATACTCATTTTTTTGAGTCAGCAAAAAAATCGAACATGAACTGTGTTGTAAATGTTTCTGACATTTATATAAAAAAATATTAAAAAAAGGTGGGTCCCAGGATGGGTTTCTATAGAAGCTGCAGTGATGCGATGACTTTACCATTTCGTGATTGACTCTTTTATTTATATAAAAGTGTACTTGCAGTACTAGAGCCATCTGGAGTAGGGCAGGACAATATAGATAAAAAATTGAATCTCAATATTTTTCCATGTTTTGATGATATTCATTCATATCAATCATATAGGCCTATCATTATATTTTTGCATTTACTCCTGAAAAAAATGTAAAAGGTGATTTGCACCCCAACAAAAAGGACATGATTTGGATAGAACGGCTATTTTTATAGAGTACCTACAAATTATTTACTGCAAAATCAGCACTAGTTAAAAAATAATGACTGTATTACTGATTTTTACTAAATGAATACATTTAAAAATCATATTTACCAAAATCAAATATGCAAAATAAACACATAAAAATGACGCCAAAAATGCAGTCTTCCTACAAAAATTTGTGGATGTTGCAACAACAAAGTGATTTCTTTTTAGATTGCGGTGTTGCTAATATTCGATGTTTTGCACAGCCCTTCCCTCAGCTGCCATATAGTGTGTTGCAGTTTCCTCAATTCATAGCATTACGAGTGCACCGTCTTGTTATCTATACAGCCTTTGGCTCGAATCGCAGTATGCCTTATTGTGTGTCAGTTCCAAATGCATGTTCCTGCTTTCAGTAGCCTTATTTAAGTTATTTGCAATCATTATACTGAAGTACATTGACCTCCCCGCTCAATATCTGTGTATATAAAAACCCATACTGCTAGTTTCCTATACAACCGTTTGCAGAGACTGCTGCACCATTAGTGAATGAGCCACGTTACTGCATGAAGGTCTGTTATTGTGATATCATGTATTTCCTATTTTGTTGCCCATAAACACCATGTAAAAAATGAGGTTGTTCGGTTTACATGTTGGATGCATATTAGCAGGTGAATCTTTTCCTAAATAGGCACCAGACGATAATCAATATGGAGGATGTACCTTCAGCTCTTTTGGTAATAATTTTCAAACATTTAAATAGAAATGCGGTGGCTGTGAATTATTACCGTAATGGAATAATGCGATGGACCGTAAAATCACCCTCTTTGTGTTATAACGCAAGTGCTTATAGGTGCTTTACATACATGTGTTTGTGTGTGTTGCCGTGCATTCATGGGGTCCACTTGGTTGAATCACTCCATTAAGCTGCTCCTTCTGTGTTGAGAAACTGGGCCAACTAAATCAATTACCCTGTTCACTAACGAATAGAGGCAATTTGCATAATAAGCCTCAGCATGTGCTGAGGTCATATTGATAGGAGACGTGTATGGTTTTGTGATTAGATTGTGCATTACTGTCTTATTGACCCTCCACAGCAGGCCATGATGATTTTCATTACAGCTCAAATTGGGCTGGATAGTTAGCATCTGGAAGAGGTGAGAGGAGTTAATCAATTTAGCTATGAGGACACACACACATACACATGCTGACTCGCTCTTGCAAACGCCGGCCCACACAAACTCACCCGCCCTCCTCCTACAAACAAATTTCCCTTGTCAACTACCTCCAGAAAGCACAATTACATCCACCCGTACAGTCTTAGCACTTTCTCTCCCTTTAATCCAGCAGATTCAAAGACTCACACACACTTTTCCAGCACATTTGATGGAATTGAACTCTTGCTGTGGGTAATTTCTCTCACTCTGCAAGGTCAAGTGGAAAAGTGCTCTTCCAGTCAAAGTCTATCTGTATCAAACATCCTTCCTTTATCTCCAGAAGACACATGCACACACAAACAAACAGCTTCTTCTCATATAAATACGTGCTGCCATTTTGCTAACTGTTTTGATGTCCGTTATTGTGTCTTAACAGTGACACCGCACAAGATCTGCACAGTAGCAATATCGAATACAGCAATATCGAAAATGCGAAAAGTGTAAAATTGCGCAAATTTCAGTACCTGGCGGCAGTTCGGTAAGTGTTAGAAATGCCAGATAATAAGATCAATCTTGCTAGCTGCCCTCAATTCTCTAAAAAGCAGAGCTGTTAAAGTGAAATATGGAATTGCTTTGCGATTATTATTTTGACAGAAAAACAGTGAACCTGAAAAATTGACATTTATTTTTCTAAAAAAGGTCTGTCTCCTTGTTATATTGTCTGGTTAAGTGTCAGAGTATTATACTGAAAGTTGTGATGAGAGGAAAAAATGTAAGGTGAGGATTTGGTTTCAATCCAATGGTTCTTGACTGAATGGACATGTTACATAGTAAAAACCAATAGAAAAAATGCACATTTGTTTTGCTTTGTATTTGTATGAAATCTATGTCCAAATTACAGCCATGTTAATGTTACATTTTAAAAATAATATATTAGTTTGAAAAGTGTATATCTGGAGTAGAAAACAATTACATTTTACCTCACCTCATATATATGAGTTGTGTATGCTTGACTCATATATTTTCCACATACTGTACATTATTGTTTCTCCTCTATGCACCGCCTTTCTGAAACGCATCGATTTTTACAAAGCTCATCAGTCTGAATGACGAGGTGTGCTCTGATTGGCCAGCTATCCAGTGCGTTGTGAT
Organism: Sinocyclocheilus rhinocerous; assembly: GCF_001515625.1. Classification (NCBI taxonomy): domain Eukaryota; kingdom Metazoa; phylum Chordata; class Actinopteri; order Cypriniformes; family Cyprinidae; genus Sinocyclocheilus; species Sinocyclocheilus rhinocerous. The sequence goes on along the minus strand of NW_015652261.1, from coordinate 151,602 downwards.
TGGCCGAATACCTCAAGCGTGTGGTGGAAACAAAAGCACATGCGGTGGAGACAGCGGCAGCTTCTGGATTGAGAAGGAAGCGCTCACAGGGATGCAGGAAGTATGACTACGAGATGCAGTGTCTCCTTCCCTCGGGGAACTAGGGTTACATATAGGGATGCACCGATACCACTTTTTTCAGAACGAGTCCGATACCGATACTTTCATTTTTGGTACTCGCCGATACCTGGATTTTCACAGCATTTGTAATTTTTTTAAATATTGGGTACAGAAATAAAATAATAATAATATGAATCATGTTATTTGGCTTCATTTAGCAAACAGATATTACCTTCAGTTATTTCCACACTTAATTATACCTGTTAAAATGTATTGTATAAGCTTTTGTTACTTTCATTGTTCATTTTAATGGTGCATTAGAGCTGCTCCATTGCAGCAGCTCAATACTGTAGTCACAAAACGTTTTCCTAAAATAATGCAGGGAGCCACTCGTTATACATTATACGAGTGCACGCGTACTATTTTGGTGATGTAATTTGCGTCACGCGCAGTGTACACGGACCCTCACGTACGAGTAAAAACCGAAGTATACTTTGGCCTTAAAGCAAGCTAAACATATGCAGTGCGCACACGTTTGTATTGGTGCAGAATGAGAGAGCTATAGCGCATTTCACCCAGTCTGCTAGTTTCACTTCTGCTTTAAATAAAGTTGTGTATGCTTGACGTTTAAAATAAATGCTGTTTATAGTGAATGCCCCTTTAATTTTTGTTTGTTTTATATTTACGATTTAGTTTTAATCCAAATGTATGCGCTAATGGAGCGAACAGCAATCAAGATCATGCAACAGAAGTGCGCTCTCTCTCTCTCGCTCTTGCTCTCTCTCGCTCTCCCTTACCGTCAAATAACTTTAGTAACTTGTGCATTGTTTTACTTACTTGCTTTTGACATTTACGACCGAACTACAAACTTTCCAGTGATGTCTGTGAGATATTCACTCGACAAGCTCGTGCATCTGTGCAGCCGTGCGCTCAATCCACTCAGCGCGCTCTGCTTATCAGCTCGGGCACATCCGCTATACAGGCGTGAATATTGAATGTTTAACATTATATTAATTACTTGCATGTACTTCATAGACATCCTTAATCTCTAATAACTCCATTCTACTCTCTGTTGTTCTGTTTTCAGTGTTTCTTTTTCTGGACACAGCTCTATTCACACGCTGCTTGGTATCGGGGCATTTTTACGAGTACAGGAGCACGGTATCGGTGCATCCCTATAAAAAACGTACTTCCAGTCTGTGAGTCAGAGCAGCCGGCATTGTTGTCTAATCTCCCAGGAAACAGTCCTCCATAAAATGTGCTGCACACATCTGAATATTTGGGTTGAAGTGTTCTGGAACAGTGTTGTAAATACAACTTAACCACTGATTTCTAGTTGTGTCCTCTTTTGGAAGGCCAAACAAAGTAGTTTCGCTTTCACAACGAAACACAACGTCACACACGGCGGGCTAGAGTGAGCGGCGGCGGCCTAGAGTGAGGAACGGCCGTCGGGATGAGTGAGCAGAGGCCGGGGTGCTGAGTGAGCGACGGCCGGTGGGCTTGAGAACGGCGCGGCCGGCGGATTCGACAAAGGAGCGGCAGGCAGGCTTGCGGCAACCACATGTGACGACCTTGGGCTGGACTCCGCTTCGTCCACGGTGAAAGCCGATCCGGCGATCCACAGCGCAAAGTTGTTGTATTTCCTCAGCAACCAGCACGGATCAGCTCCAGGCATGAAGAAGCAGATATCATCCTCTTTTGGAAGACCAAACAAAGTAGTTTCACTTTCACAACGAAGCACACAGCACTATATATATATATATATATATATATATATATATTTGGTAATACTTGTCTCAAATGACATATAAGAATTTGTTTAACTGTACCAAAGTGCACTACATCTGACTAGTTAGTTAGTGACTAGTTAAGCTAATTATTGTAATGAATATGGATTAATCAGACATGCTCATTCATTTAACTTCACCAGGGGGTGTTTTCAGGGCTGTTTCAGAGAATTGTTTATGGCTCACTGTCTTCCACATAACATTGTGCCATTTCCCAGAACGGCCCAGCTACAAAGAGCATATATTCAGCTGTGAACACTCAGAAGGCAGCTTTTATGTTATAAGGTGTAATGTCTTTGATTAATTAATTTTAGGAAATTAATTGATAGGGGCATATCAGTGTCCGTTCATGATAGAAATCCCTACAAAGGAAATGACCTTCCAGGATATAGAGGATGCAGTTCTGTGTTCTCCCCAGAGCTGCTCTATCCTAATGTTATTCTGCCGTTTTCTATCTGTCTCTTTCAGCATTCGCTCTGTGGAGAAGGCCCGCACTGAGCTCATACCCGAGATCGCTCAACTGCGAGCCAAAGCTCAAGAAGAACAGAAGAAACGAGAGAACCAGGATTCGCTTGTCCGTCGCCTGCAGAAGAGAGTCCTACTACTCACCAAGGTAAAAAAAGAAACGTATAAATAAACACATTCAGTTACTCTCGTCAAAACAAAAGGATTCATACTTTGTAAACACTATACATTTCAGAACCGAACACTTTCTCCCCAGTGCAAAGTGGCTATTTCTCTCTAGAACAATAGATAGGTAAAACCCAAAATTTTATAACGCATGTGTACTCATGATATCAACAACTAAGAAAGTATTGTACCTTTAAAACATTTAATTAGGTAGAACAATCATTTTCAGTCCTGCTATGGTAATATGATGTGCCAAAGTAACATGTTAGAATGATTTCTGTTGGATGCACAGAAACTTGAACCATCTAAATATACTTAAAGGGATAGTTCACCAAAAAACTGAAAATTGTTATCATTTACTCACCTTCGTGTCATTCTAAACCCGTAAGACTTTTTTCATCATCTGTCCCTCCACTGCATGCAGCCAAAACACTTCAAAAAGTTCATAAGGACATCATAAAAAGAAATCCATATAAAGCATTAGAGTTAGAGCATTAGCATTTTTGCTTCGAAGATGAACTTCTGGAATGACAAAAATGATGACATGAAATGATGAAAATTATTTAAATTTTTGTTTGAACGTAACCTTTAAGCAAGGGAAAATAGTCAAAAGTCTGATATGACCCATTATCCTTCTCTCAACCTCAGTCTCATAGGCAGTATGGACGGCTGTAACTCCTATAGAAATCTAGAACGTGTCCTCCTTCCTGGCATGATGTTCTCTCCAAAGGCTAGGACGAGATTTAGATAAATCACTGGAGCAGCGCCTTATTGTGTATGCGAATAATACTCTTGTTCTTTGTTTGTCAACAGCTTGGTAAACTGGTAATTAACAAAGGCTTCAATAAGCTCCTAAATAGGTGATATTTGATTTAATGAGGTCAATGTTTGAGTGTAATGATGCCCACACTGGAGACATTTAGAACATCCTCACCTCCAGCCGACCAGCCTGGAAGCTGCTCTAAACACCCATGGACAATTAGAGCTGTCAGAACAAGTAATTAAGAGTAAAGATAAGCTAGCACGCTGATATGTTTCTCTATTATTCAGTAGTTAATTACGTTGGTGGTATGCTCAGTTAAATGCTTGTCCAGTTAATTCAAATTTTTGTATAAGCAGTAATAGCATTGCACAACTTTTCTACAAATCTAATTTCAAACAAAACAAAGTTTAGACATGATTTTTTTCATCAATTTTATCCCAATGCAATTAATTGTATTTTAATCATTATCACGCTTTGTGCTTATCTCAGTTAATGAAGAGTAATAGTCTTCATTATTGGCCTACTGGTTATTTATCCTGAAAACTTTTTATTTTTTATTTGACATTTGTTATCTTGCATTGCTAACAAGCTTTCATGTTTGGGGTTGCTAGATGTCAAGAGTTTAAATCCCCCAATCAGTCTTATCAATTTTCTTAAATAGGTATGTTTTCTGCCCAGTGTTTTACTTTATCTTTACTAAACTTGGCAACCATGTGCACACACATACACACACTGTTAAAAAAGTGCTGATGATATGAAAACAGAAAAATGTGTTATGTTGTAGTTTTGCAATCTCACTGTAATGTTTTGCTCAAAAAAGTGTAATGCAGTCAGTCTATGTTCCTTCACGAGGCCACTTGTGATATTTGCTGCAGTTAAATCTTAAAGCAAACATTGTCAATAAATCCAACCATGACAAATATACAAAGTCTTTTTAATAGATATTTTAATGGAAAAAACGTTAGGATAATTTGGAATTATTGGAATTAATATTAGGAGTTGAACTGTTTTAGCTTTTGAGAGCTACTTAAGGTTCTACCAGAAGAGACGGTTAATATATAAGAGAAAATAATAAATCAGGAAACTAGATGAGGTGTAAACCCTGCATATGAGTTGACATTATCTTGATTTGTGCTTACATGAATGTGCAATAATTCTGATGAAATTTAAAAATATATTTCTCTCATGAGAATAATTTTTATTAAAAATCGCAATTTAAAGTTTTTGAGCACAATCTTGATTGTCTCATTAACAATTATCTTGCGGCAATAGTCAGTTCAGTAGTGTCTAAACTTTTGACTTGTTCTGTATATGATGATAAACCTGTTTACACGCGCAGAGTTTCATAGAACTAATAGAATTGACATGCTAGAATCTGGAGGCTGTTTGTCACTAGCCATTATTGACAACTTCAGCACTTCACGTGCTGCAAGACCAGGAAAATGCATCAGCTGTCTTTAGAGTATATTAGATTAACAGTTTTCTAGCTATGATTAAAAGCCATGATAAAAAGGTTTTATTGTAGCATTGACCCAAGTTCTTCATTAAATGAAGATCCATAGGGGTGGAGAAAAAAAAAACTGCAGTGCAGCACAGATTCGTTTCCTTACTCACTCACCCACATAGATTCCTTCTCCGGCACAGAAACTCAGAGGCAGGTGCCAAAATAATAGAGTCCTAAATGAGAGTTTGCTATCTGTGGGACGAATAAGGTGAGTTTAAGATAACAGCAAGGGTGAATTTCATTACAATGGAAGCAGAAAAATAGCTTTGGAAGATGTGTGTGTGTGTGTTGAAGTACGTATGTGTGTGAATATACTGATATGTGCTAGTGTGTTGAACCCCTTAGGTGGTCTAACTCGTATTAAACCTGAACTGTTTTCATGACTTCAGGTAATAAAACGGATACCTCTTTGACCTTTAAAAAGTAGTGCAGAGATAAGAATAAAATCTTCCTTCCTTACTTACTTACTTACTTACAACTTGTAATAAGTATGTCTTATGTATTTAATTTAGGGCTGTGAATCTTTGTGTAAACAGCGAATCGATTCACGATTCATAGTAGGGGTGCTCCGATTGATCGGCTTCCGATCACTATCGGCCGATAATCGCTTTGGGATGATTGATCGGCGGTCTCTAAAAAGGCAGATCTCAAAAAAACGATCTAAAGCTGATGACGCGCCTGCCGTGAGAGATTTGGCATGACATGCAGCGGCGCCGTCTCAGTCTCTGTCCGGCGCGGGTGAAATAATTATAATGCTGAAGGTGAGGTGCAATTCGTATTTCTTTATTAAATAACTTTTAAAGTAATTTGAAAACTTTCTGTGAGACATAATTTCACAAACAGCACGAGTGAATCACCGCGCGCTCAATCTCTCTCAAAATACGCAAATGGCTTCAAATCACCACACATCACGTCTGTCTATAAGCGAGCTGCACGCATAACAGTTGACAGGAATTTTCACTTGCACAATCGAGCCAGTGTTGTCACTAGTTTATAAATTGCATTTCTTTTTAATTCTTGCCAGTGTTTAACCATTCAGCGCTCTCCTGGACACTGTGCGCTCATGCAAACTCGCAGCGCACACAGGTTCACACATACTCCGTTCGCAGTGCGTAGGCCTATGCGGTGCGTATTTTTACCGGGCTCATGTTAACGGATTTTAAAGCGTTCACACTGCACACGGTTGCGGTCCGGCAGTGCGTTCCATAAGCAGTCCGCAGCAGTGCAGCGATTGATTCCACACCTAGTTTGCTGCACACGCTGAATTGAAGTGACAGTGCATGTTTTGCGGTAAATATGAAAACGAAAATGTAGTAGCGCCGTCTCAGTCTCTGTCCGGCGCGGGTGAAATAATTATAATGCTGAAGGTGAGGTGCAATTCGTATTTCTTTATTAAATAACTTTTAAAGTAATTTGAAAACTTTCTGTGAGACATAATTTCACAAACAGCACGAGTGAATCACCGCGCGCTCAATCTCTCTCAAAATACGCAAATGGCTTCAAATCACCACACATCACGTCTGTCTATAAGCGAGCTGCACGCAGAACAGTTGACAGGAATTTTCACTTGCACAATCGAGCCAGTGTTGTCACTAGTTTATAAATTGCATTTCTTTTTAATTCTTGCCAGTGTTTAACCATTCAGCGCTCTCCTGGACACTGTGCGCTCATGCAAACTCGCAGCGCACACAGGTTCACACATACTCCGTTCGCAGTGCGTAGGCCTATGCGGTGCGTATTTTTACCGGGCTCATGTTAACGGATTTTAAAGCGTTCACACTGCACACGGTTGCGGTCCGGCAGTGCGTTCCATAAGCAGTCCGCAGCAGTGCAGCGATTGATTCCACACCTAGTTTGCTGCACACGCTGAATTGAAGTGACAGCGCATGTTTTGCAGTAAATATGTAAACGAAAATGTAGTAATTACACCATAAATGCATATAATTAAAGTCTGCTGTGTTTCACAGTCAACACATACTGCTTTTTGGCTAGGTTTAAAGGAAAAGAGCACTTTTAGATAAACAAGGCAATAATAGATGGCATGGCACTCGTGGAGTTAGGAAAACAAAGTTCTTTATGGACAGGATTGCTTGAACGAAAAGGCAGTAGAGCTGACTGTCAATGGTAAGTTTTTATTTTGAATGTTTTAATTAATGTAAGAAAAGTATTTTAAATGTTTTGCCACTTGTTTGAGCAACTGTTTTGTGCTGTGTGTAAGCTATTGTGCAACAATTGCACAAGTGTAAAAACAAAAATGCACTGCATGATCGAACATTTAGGTGAGATAAATATATATTTATGAAAATGTCTAAAAAAGGCTCCCCTCCACCCCTTAAATAAAAATAAAAAAAAACCCTCTCACAAGATTCACCTATAAGAGGGAAATTCCCCCCATTTTCAAAAATGAAATTCAGGCCCTGAATAAATGTCTAAAATTCCTGATTGAAGTATTACTATAAATAATTCTACATAATAAAAGTAAGGCTTTAAAAAGATCGGTATCGGTGATTGTATCGGCAGATACTGCTTTTTGTGATCGGCAATCGGTGATCGGCCTCAAAAATCCTGATCGGAGCACCCCTAATTCATAGGGTTTTGATTCAAGAACGATTTTTGCAAATTTAGAACGATTCGATTCGAGACCATTCACAATTTAAATTCGATGAGATTCGATTAATGATTCCGCGGAGTCCAGCCCGGGGTCGCCACATGTGGTTGCCACAAGCCCGCCCGCCGCTGCTCACTCAAGCCGGACTCCGCTCACTCTAGCCGACGGCCTCTGCTCAATGCCTCCGGTCGATTCTGCATTCTTTAAGTGCATTCACAGGATTATTTAAATGCTTCCCTTAAATTCTTTGTTTAGTCAGGGGGCAAATTACATATGTATGAAATTTACATGTAGAAATATACCCTAGTAAAAAAGTAATATATTTTAAAGGGGTCATATGATGCAATTTCAATTTTTCCTTTCTCTTTGGAGTGTTACAAGCTCTTGGTGCATAAAGAAGATCTGTAAAGTTGCAAAGACTAAAGTCTCAAATCCAAAGAGACATTCTTTATAAAAGTTAAGAGTCAACCACGCCTACCTAAAACAGCTCGTTCTAACACGCCCCCACAT
>NW_015652261.1:129234-143671 GCF_001515625.1 Sinocyclocheilus rhinocerous | reverse complement strand
ACATGGCATCACAGTATGGTAAGGGGCGTAACATTTCCGTCACATGCTTGAGGTATTCGGCCAATCACAACGTACTGGATAGCTGGCCAATCAGAGCACACCTCGCTTTTCAGAACGATTAGCTTTGTAAAAATCGACGCGTTTCAGAAAGGCGGAGCATAGAGGAGCAACAATAATGTACATTATGTGGAAAATAATGTGTTTTTTGAACCTTAAACCGCATAAACACACTTCATTACACCAAATACACAAAATAATGTTTTTTTTAGCAACATCATATGACCCCTTTAAATACATTAATTTCAAACAAAGTATAGTTAAAATCTATTAATATATTTACTGACATATTGCTCGAGACTTACTGATATAAAAATTCTAATTAAACTTTATTTGGAGTACTACTTGTGCACAATGCACATTTCTTAATATAAAGCCTAAAAGGTGTTTTAATGTCACAATTAATGAGGATTGTATGATCTTTGAATAATAAAGGTCTTTAAATGCAAGATATTAAAGTGTCCCTGAAGTATACTTGCAATAGTTCCACTTTAACACAATCAAATATACTTTAGTATGTCTTTAGTTGGACTTCAGCACTACTTCCACACAATTAAAGTGCATTAAGCATTAAGTAGTTGTTCCAATTTAGCAGACTTTAAGTATACCAGTTTAGTATACCTACCCCTGGTTTCACAGACAAAGCTTAAGGCTATAGTCCCAGACTAAAAATATCTTGCTCTTACATATCTTACAATATGTCATTGCCACTGTTCTGTCTCAAGATGCACACCTGAAACATTTTTTTTCTCTAAGGCATTTTTATAAAAGCTGCTTAAATATCTTAATTTAACTAAGGCCTAGTCCTGGCTTAGGCTAAGCCCCATCTGTGAAACTGGGCCTAAAAGTTCAATTGCAGGGTATATTTTGTAGTATACTTAGAATGAAAGTATATTTATTTTTCACTAGGGTATGTAAGCCAAGATATTTTTTTTTTTAAAGGCTTTAAAAGTATTACTTTGTGTTAACTATTGTTTAGCATACTGTCAATGTAGGGTAACATGTCACACCTTTGCATGATGTGAGCTTTATCTTATTTTCATAAAATAAAATGCAACCGTATTTAACTTTTCCTTTCTATCGGCGAATGCTGAATTCTGAAAGAAAACGCGCCCGATGTCTGTTTGCTTTAATGACGAACGCATCTTTTATGCATATGATTGACAGATAAACCTTGCGCTCTTATTTCAATGCTGTGGTTATTTTAACAGTTTCCTTCGTACATTCAGTTTAACGACATTAAGTTAAAAGTCATTTATCATTCAATGGAACTGTGCGTATGCTTTTAGACACTTACATTGTCTTTGCTCCGTCCAAATGCGCACAGGTAATGTCAATGGTATGACTGAGAGCCACTGAAAAACTACAGAAGAGTTAAACTACTTGACTAAGTAAAGCTACTTTACTCTAGCAGTACTGGCCATGAGTACTAAGGAGAGATCACACATTGGTTGGTTAAAAAATGTGTCTGAGAGAGCTGCGAATGGAGCGCGAGCGCAATCCTGTGACAGGAGGTAAAGAATGGAGCGTGTGAAGGAGAGATGTGAGGCACGAACAACGCTGTTCAAGGTCTCCATTAATTCGTGCTTGTAGTAATTTAATGTGTATATTTTAAAGCATTGAATCGCTATAGAAATCGCGATTCATTCGATTCTTAGCGTTTTAAATCAATTACTGGACGAAATCAACGATTCACGATTCAAAAATCCATGTTTCAAGATCGATGCATATGCATCGTCAGGGTTTGTAATCGGTGCATCGAGAAAACGAATGAATCGTTACACCCCTAATTTCATTCCAAAAATAATAGGGAGAAGAGACATTTACTGTATTACAACAATGCACAATAATTTGTTTAAATACTTTGTTTATATTTTATGATTTAAATGGTTAAAAGAAATGTTCATACATTTAAAAATATTGCATTGCAGAATTACCTTTGGAAATAACAAATTACAAAATCTTAATGTCCATCCATTACATTGAGACACTAGAGGAGAAGTGTTGTATAATTTTTTTTTTTATATGCCATGAAAATTTCACGGTGCACAAAAAAAAAGTTTTTTTTTTTTTTTGGAAGAAGTGTGACATTCACAAATTTACTGCTATATCTGCATGGACGCTTTGACGTCAGTCACATTGATTTTTACATCAGATTAATTTAACTAAAGCTCCACAAATACATCATTAGCTTTTTCTTTAAAATGTTATTAAAAGTCTTTTAGTGAAGGTTATTCAGCATTAACGTTAGCAACCTTTGTTGTTTGGGTGCATATATGAGCATGTGCCTGTCAGCTTGTTTTTAATCTGTTGGTCGTTTTTGTATTCTCAGTTCACACTCCGGATAATGAATCACAATGTTTTATTGATCCTGCTGGTTTCGACTTTAGAGACTAGACTAGATTTAATTTTGGTTTAATCGACTCTAAAATTAGATATTTACACGGATGACTCTGACTCAGAAGGGAGCTCACCCCATTAATTCTCCTCTAATATTTCTTGCGTCTCTCCTCTTGTATTTAGAACGTTACAATGACTTTACAACTGAAGTCTGCCAATTAAAATGTAATACATCGATTAGGTTGACCGGTAAAGCATGTGAATTAAGTTCAGTAATAAGTGAAACACAATCAAGCTGTTGTAATTAAATGTGCATTAAGACAGTAAGCAGATTCTTTCATTTGGAAACTGGGTTTTTTTACTCGCTCACCCGACAATGAAGATCAGCATCGTCCATTTATGGTTTCAGCTAGTTTTATATGCATGATATCTTTATATTGTACTGACCCAGCTTGGCCTGAATTGAGTTCTGAAATTGAAACTTGTGCTTTTGTATGTGGGTCAGGAGCGCGATGGAATGAGGGCCATATTAGAGTCGTATGACAGCGAGCTGGCCACAAGTGAATACTCTCCTCAGCTCATGCTCCGGGTCAAGGAGGCAGAGGACATGCTGCAGAAAGTCCAGACACACAATACAGAGATGGAGGTGAGAACTACATTACCCATAATGCACAACAAATCATTCATTCAAATGTACCTTTCAAAAAACTGTTCAGACCACTGATTCAGTGATTTGTTTGATTTGATTTGAGTGATTTTTTTTTTTTTCATTTCATTTTTTTCAATAACCTATTTATTTATTTTAAGGATATAATAGGCCTTTAGGTGTGAATTTTATTCAGTTCAGCAATTTGTGTGGATGATTCTCATGGCATAAATTTAGGCAACACCACTCTTTACTCATCTCATTAAAAAAAAATGTGTGTTCCTCGAGCTGTATCATAATGCATTACATTCAAACATGGAACAATAAATCTCAAATAATTCAGTTATTAAACGCCTTTTTTAATCATACATATTTCTGTAGCTCATTTGATTGTTGCTTCTGGCCTGGTGTTTGTATTTCTGTGAATGACAGAATAGTTTCTCTAATGGGTGACAATTCACTTTTTAAGCTTTAATTATAATTGCATTCCTTCACAGTAAGAATGCAAATGTCTTGATTTTTTTTTTTATTGTTTCCTGTCTGGGTTTGACTTATAAATAATTGAATTAATCGCATATGTTAATGCTGTAACTTTGGATTGCATTGACTCTGCATTGATATTGGGAGGGATAAATATAAATCTTCTGTCCATTTAGTGCAAAACAATGTGGAAAACATGCCTTGATTTGCTTATTACAGTAAACCTTTTAAATGTAAGGTGCTTGGCCACGATGGACAAAATGATGATAAGTATTGTTAAATATTTTTTAGCTATATCGCCTGCTCTATTGGCTAATATATAGTTTTTTTCCTTGGATACATCAGCAGAAAGATGTATCTTTTTAGTCTTATAACAAGCAGTATGTTATAAGACTAAAAACATGTATTAGGTGTTAATATTGGCTATATGGTTGATTTCAAGTTATAAAATGTGTGGTTCAATTAAATTCAAGTTATACTATGTTATAAAAAACAGTGTGCTGGTGTTATAAAAATTCTAGACCTCTGCTCATGCAGACTGGCCTGTCTGGAAGTTGCATCCGGATAACTTCCTTGACATTGATGGCACTCATGACTTTGTAATCAAGGACTTTATGGTTTAGTATCTAGGCTCTTGTTTTTATGAGAATAATCTGTTTCACTCTGATAGACTCAACTGTCTAAAGCCCAGGAGGAGGCAGGCAGCTTCAAATTACAAGCTCAGATGGTAAGTCACATTCATCACAATGGGAACTTCCTTTTGGCATTTATACAATCATGTCAGCTACCGTTCTGATCATAAATAATTGATTAAAATTTGTGCTATAATGCATGCAAGAAATGGAAAACCACATAAGGCAGAAATCAAGATATTAGACAGAAATACAGAAATAACATTGCCGCTAGGCTGCAGGTTTTTCATTTGCTGGGATTTACAGTAAATTACTGTTTTTGGCATACAGTACCAATCATTTTGACTTTATTATTTTTTTTTAATCACTTGCTCAGGTGACGACTGAACTTGAGGCACTGAAAGAGCAGCAGGTGTCTAATGCAGAGAAAAACACCTTAGCAACAGCAGAGGAAGTCAGCTCTCTCAGGTAACAGAGATATGTGAGAAATGAAATTTCATACTTGCGTCATACATGTCTGATCTGATTATTATGGAAGCCTGTTTCTGAGTAAAATTAATAAATAAAATAAAAGTAATGAAGTCACATTGGTGATTCATTGTGTGATTTTGTGTTTGAGGCTTCCATAGATAACCAACAGTCGCTACCACTCATGTCGCTGAAAATAGCCAGCTCTTATTGAAATGTTCATGTCACTTTAAGTCGCTGGTGTTTAGACTGAGAGAAACTGAAGTCTGTGGGGTTTTTTTTTTCATGGCCTGTTGCATTGCCTAATTACTATGGAAATGTGATTATACTACATTAGCTTTTGTGGCCTTGCTTGAAAAGTGAGCTTTCATTCAGTGCCTACTTTCTCCTTTTTCCTCTTTCTTTTTGATCCTGTAATTATTCTCTATAGAATTTCATTTAATCACTCCTGGAACCATTTCACTAAGCTGTTTACACCTTAATTGGATATTTGTTGTACTCAATACAAGTCCAAGACCCCACATGGTAATCTTCAAAACCAAAACTAAACCAACCTGAATGCTTACCAAATTACTTTCTGAGAAATTATACAGATTATTCAAGAGTAAGAGTTCAAAAAGGTCTTACTAAATATCCAAGACCACTAGTGAAAATCCTTCTTTTTTACTTTTCTTTTTTTAATTACAAGTTATTTTACAGGCATATCAATTTGAGTTAAAATGTGAACATTGATATTGAATATTAACTAATTTCTGAATTTCATAGTATTTGATATGTCCTTTTGCTCATGATTTGTCACACATTTATTTGATTACAACAATGGAATGCTCTTAAATTTTAAGTATTTAATTTAACACCAGAAAATTCTAAATTAACAAGTTTTTAATTAACGACTATTTATGTACTATTAAGTAATTTGATTTTGAATCCCAAATTGTCAGTGTGTTTACTCTGCGATCAAACTTCAGAAGAACCTGTTGTGTTTACCTTTATTTACCTCTTCATGGTGGAACATTATTATTGTTGTTATGGCCGTGTTCCTCCATGCTTTTCTGAAAAACAGATGTTGAGTATTTTTGAGATTAACATTTTTGACAATGGTTTTCATTATGCTTGGACTAGAAATGACATTGTATATGTATAGGTGTATGTGTTTGTTTTTCTCAGGCAGAAGATCGAGGAATTGGAGGCAGAACGTCAGCAGCTGGAAGAGCAAAACAACATTCTGGAGATGAGACTAGAGAGGCATAACCTCCAGGTGATACTTTCATTTTGTGCAAGATTCTAGTACCTAAAACATGTTTACAGTAGGAGTGCAACAGTATTAATTAAAACAATATGAAGATTAATAGTAAAAAGAATCCACAATTAACTGGATAAGTGCTCTGTGACCATCTCTCTGTTGAGAAATTCCTATGAAGTGCTCTGTGACCAATTCATAGGAATTTCTGAGAGCCTGTTAAGGATCGTGGGTTGTTGTTTCAGGTGCTTTGACAGTTTGCCTGTGCTGTTTAACAGCTTCATTGCTTATAAAAGGAGTATTTGCTGGAGTCCATAACCCTGTACGCAGACGGTCATTGAGCTCACGCTGAACTGTTACATGAACCAGTAAACTTGTTGTGACCGCTTCAGCGATTACTGTATTTTGGGATACAAGTATTCTCTTATTGTCATGCTGTTTTGTTACTCATGCTGTTAAAGGAATAGTTCACTCAAAAATGAAAAGTGTCATGATTTACTCATGTTGCTCCAAACCCGTGTTGTTCCAAATTTCTTTATTCAAAATATTATTTTGTGTTCAACAGAACAGTGTTGGTAACCAAACAGCTGCTGGTAGCCATCGACTTCCATAGTATGGGGAAAAAAAATCCTATGGAAGTCTGTGGATACCGTCAACTGTTTGATTACCATCCTTCTTTTGTGTTCAGTAGAAGAAAGAAATTTTGTTTGGAGCATCATGAGGGTGAGTAAATGATGACAAGATTTTCATTTTTGGGTGAACTAGCTCTTTAAGCAGGCCAGTGTAAAGTTCACTATCATGGTTTAATGAAGTAATTATGCAACACAATTGTGGTTCTCAGTTTTGTCCATCACAAATAATATTGATCACAGTATTGGGAAATAATCCACAATTCTGATTTAGGCAAGGCAAGGCAAGTTTATTTGTATAGCACATTTCATACACAATGGTAATTCAAAGTGCTTTACATAAAAGAAAAGAAAAAAAAATAATCACAACAATAAAACAAGGAATTTAAAAACATTGAAAATGATTAAAACAATTGATTTAAGAAGTTTAAAATGAATTTAAGAAAACGATTATACATAGAATATAGTGTTTTTAGACCGATGAGCTTTGTAAAAATCGATGTGTTTCAGAAAGGCGGGGCATAGAGGAGAAACAATAATGTACAGTATGTGGAAAATAATGTGTTTTTTTAACCTTAAACCGCATAAACACATTTCATTACACCAAATACACCAAATAATGTTCTTTTTAGCAGCATCATATGACCCCTTTAAACTGTGATAGAGGGTATTTTAACATTGGAAAGAATTGCACATTTCACCTTTAAGCTTGGCTAATGGCCTCAGTGGTGGTTGATGATAGCCTGATGGTTAATAATCTGACCTGCATGATACAGACTGAAGGACATGCTATGATTTACCTCATAATTAGGCATGCTTTTAGCTAGCAAAAAGTGCATACTAGCAAGTCAGCTATTGTAAGTTTTTAACTTTTTTTATTGTAACATTTTCTATGTGGAGTGTTACAAGACTTGAACGTCAGCATGAGATCAATTTCTCCAGCTTAGTGGTCATTCTTCATAAATATTTGACATTTGAATGCAATGATTGACCAATCAGATTCAAGTATTCCAGGGACTTGAGTAATAAATAAATGACTTGGGTTTATATTATCATAAAAGCTGATCCATTTTTACATGTAGGTGAGGTAATTTTGGTATTCTTTTTGTAATTCTTGAAATAAAAACAGTATGGCGTTTAAATTGAATATGATTTCTTCACAAAACTATGCTTTTTTTCAAACTCCCTCTGTTCCTTAAACCAACATGGGTTTATTGCTGGTCTTATTGTTAACTGGCAAATTATCCTTGGTATAAGGCATTTTGGGACGCAGTACTGAAAATGAATGTGCAATAGGCTTAGTTTGAGACTAGATTTGTTTTTATGAATGCACAGCCACACTTGTTGCATCTGGTTTCCACAGTAACTCAGGAATATGTGTTTCTTCTTAATCGGCACTTGAGACCATATTGAAGTCCTCTTCAAATAACTTTTGCTATAATTTTCCTTTAGTCAGTAAGTCTTGTTATTCCCTTTCCTTCCATCAACTTGGTGTTTTCACTTATAGGTGGAAGGAAAAAAATAAATAATTATCCTGATAAATGTAGACTTGAAGTAAATCCTGGTCCTTGTAGTTCAACAAGGAGCTTTGATGGCTCTTCACGTTTAATATGGTTTTACCCAGTGGTGGCACATGTACTGTAGAAAATTACTCTGGGCATGCTAGGGATTGCCAGTTTTTAATATGCTTTTAAAGATATTAGTTTAATAATAGCACCGTGGTGTTTTTATTTATTTCTGTTAGTCAATAAATAATGTAGAGGCACTTAGAGAAAACTCAGACTATAAGTCCTAGTGTTTAAATTTTTATGTTGTTTAGGTATGTGGTTGTGTATTGGTATACTATATTTATATTCTAGGGGTGGGGATAAAATCTGTAAAAAAAAAATTTTGCAATATAAAATAACTTCCTGTCCTGTGTTGCAATAGAACACTGTAACTATTCTTTGAATTTAAATTGAATGCATTTTTTGGATAATCCAGTAAATTAAATTCATCACATCCGATTAATTTTTTTATTAGAAACTTGATGAAAACCTATCAAAATACAAGATTCATCATTTGTATTATTCATACAACTGAATAAGCCTGAAATCAGTGCCAAAATGACTTCATATATGCAATATGTGAACAAAATATAAAAAATTATAGGCCTATACAACATAGTTTAGGTTTTCTCATGTTGGCAAATACCTGAAAATTCCTGCACTACTGTCCCACTAAAGGTATTGGTTTGGGCTGTTACAGGTAACATTTAACCATTTTAGTCAGTGACGTAATGTGAAAATGTAAGGCCACGTCACTTTTCTGTCGTTTTTGTGGCGCTGCTATATTTATCAGTGGCCTCCCATCCATTTATCCTTCCTTTTCACTTCCTGACTCAATGATGCGATCAGTGGGCTGAAATGCAGTCAGACATGCTCCATTAGACCTCAACACTGGTGCCAGCCCAAAACAAACTGAAAAGTCTGGAATTCAAGAGCTGCGTCACTCATTTCGTCCTGCTCTCTCAATCACTCAGTCTTCTTAATGTGCTTAGACTTTGGCTCTAATATTTATAGGCCTCTTCTTCTATCCATTATCTATGACGCTTCAAGTGTCACAGTAAAAATAAGCGACTTTAGACAGTTAATAATACCCACCCACTCAACACTTGTCAGTTTGAAGAGGGTTTGTTTTTTGCCCAAGGACTAACCTTTAATGGTTTTCATGTCTTTTTCTTATTGTTGAAGATGATTCATTCATGATTCAAGCTGTATTACATTCATCTTGAAGGTTACAGAGATGTATGTGTAGACTTTATAGCCGTACTATTGGGGTTGTCAAAATACCAGCATTTCAGTTGTCGATACCAGTAGTAATTAAATTTTGCAGTCCTTGATCACAAGAGCAATTTTAAAATGTATTAGTTAAATATATATTTTTTTTTACTAAATTAAGGTTTAATTAAAATGCTTTCAAAAAATATTTGACTTTGTACAAGAGTATAGATCAGGGTTCCTCAATAGGTGACCCACGGGCCACATCCGGCCCGTGAGAGAAAAATTTTCAAATAATGTGACATGAAAATTCAAACGCAGCATCAGAAAGCTACATTAACTTGCATCGTGTCTACACCGGACGCGAGCGGCGCGGCGCGACAATGCTATCTTGGAAGCGGCGCGACACGACAAATCCCCGAGAGTAAACTGCTGACTCGTTCTATTTATAACGTACTGACACAACGTTCAAATGATTTGCAATGCTTTGTCGCGTCCAGTGTAGATACAATGTGATAGCAAAAACATGGCGAGTGTGTAGAAAAGAAAAGTGGACACGGAAAATAGATGATTCAAATGTGAATGGACGGAACAGTTTTGAGTGAGTGACTGATATCTTTATTATGGAATACACGTGTTGGTTCGCAGTGAGTTCACAGTTTTAACGTACAAGTTAGCTTTAATTTATTTTCAAGATCTGAGGTCAAATATCTATTGTTGCTTTCACTATGGCTATAAAGATAACGCAAAATAATATTCACACTCACATTAGAGACTTTTAACATTGCATAAAGCACATAATCATTACCTGAGATTATCACTGTCATATTTTGTATGTTGTAATACAAATAAAATACAAAATACAACCGTTCCTAAAATAGAATCCCATGCTGCTTATTGTCACGTGTCGCTGTCGCGGGTGGTTAGGACAAAAACTACATGGAAAAGATACGTTTTATTGCGTCGTGTCTGGTTGGGACACACGGTGTTACAGTTCAATCCCCCCCAAAAAATCTAAGCATAAAAATATTAATACTGACAAATCTAATAATTGAATCTGCAATTAGGGAAAGTGGAGAGAAGAGATCCAGTCTGGAAATGAGCAGGAACAGTTGATTTGCATGGCAGACATGGAGATCCCGATTTTTTGTTTGTTCATTTGTTTTTAATATTCAACAGGTAAAGTTCTTCTGTATCTAAATGCAAAAATGTTCATAATTGTTTGAATAAAACCGACTACTGGGGAAAAAACTGAATATTCATCTTTTGACCATCTTGTGATTATTTTAACAAAAGCAACAATAATATAATAATTGTAATAATAACAATTATGTATATATATATATATATATATATATATTCGGCCCTCTGCAAAAACTAATTGAGGAACCCTGGTATAGATCATTGTGGCATGTCTGAGTTTGTTCGTGTTATCCTTCTTCCCCAACTTATTGTGTAGCACTTTAACAAAAGTTTAATCTTTCATTTTTAGTAATTCTAGTTGTTTCTGTTCTTTCATCGCCTTCTGTTCTGCAGTTATGTCATCTGCTCCTTACCCCTCAGTCTCTATTCCTCTTCTCTGCCTCTCTGTCTTCAGCTCAGGGTGATGTAATTTGCTCAGTAATGAGATGTTCAGATCGAGGCATTATTCTTTGATTGGGCCCTTAATTCACCAGAAGGTTCAGTAATGGCTTTTAAACCCCTGAAGTTTTACACCCAAATGAAGAATCGTTCCAGAAGATAAAGCCTTTCGTTTCAGACAGGGATGAACTTTCACTTCTTTGGTCCTTTTGTTTGGAGGGTAATTCGGATAAATGTATTTTTACGGTGAAATTGAACTTGATTTTAACCCCTCAGGTTAACTGGTTAGCTTTCATGAAGCTCATTTTTAACAAATGAGCTATTGGACCCACCTTAGTAATGTCTCTCACTTGAACTTATTTATTTCCAGATTTTTTTGGAAATAAATATTTTGAGATCGGATGTGTTTTAAGGATTGTAGAAAACCGCATGCTATGCTTCCAGACTTCTTTCATTTTGTCTTATTCACTTTTATTTTAATGTTGATTTTAAGTAATTCATCAACAACTATAATAGTTTAACATGCCATAATTATTGAAAGGAGTGGTAATTAGTTTCACGTTGATGTGTATTGTCTGCACTCTTTTCTTCTTTGGAAGAATTAAATTAAAAAATTACAAACGTTTTCAAAAAATGCAAACTACTACATCCTTGTTTTAATAAAATTTGTACTTAATTTTCTGACTCTCTTAGCATCTTTTTGTTCTTAAGTTCTAACGAGTGTTTTGTCGTCTTTTTGGAGTTGACATTTTCATTGTCATAATTTTGAGAGTATATTTTTTATTTGAATTTGTGTACTTATGTAAGCAAAATACAATTCAAAGGCACTGATTTTCAGATCGGATTTTAGAAAAAAGCATGGTTTACAGACTTCTTTTGTTTTGTCTTTTCAGTTTCATTTTCCTATTTTATTTATTTTTCAGTGTTGATTTCATTGATCAAAGTCTACATCAGTCAACAATTACAATGGTTTCACATGCCAAAACAATTAAAATAAATGGTAATATCTTTGCGTTTAGGCATATTGTCTGCACTCTTTTCTTCTTTGGAAGAATCACATCAAAAGACTTTAAAAATGTTTTTATACTCGCAAACTCATTCCTTATTTTAATGAAATTTATACTTTTTTTTTTTTTTGGACTCTTAACTTCTCCATGTATTAGGGAGGCTATGATCCTGTCACGACAAAGGTGATCCACCTGCAAATGAACCCCACTAGCATCGCAAAGCAGCAGTGCACTGAAGAGGTGGAACAGCTGAGGGTCGAGTGTCAACGCTTGAGGGACCGACTCCGGAAAATTGAGGCGGGTGGTGGCATGACGACAGACGACACTACTCTCATCATTCCACCTTCACAGGAAATACTGGGTAAATACCTTTTTACACAAGTGTTTGTGAAATAGGATGTTTTAATGGTCGGGTAGAGACACAGTCCCTTTATCGTTATTTAATGGCATTGTTGACATGTCCATTTAATCACCAGAAGTTATAAACAGTCCCCGCTTTTTATATCAGGTTTCCGGTGAATTCTCAGGGATGACAAAAGAATGAAAAAATATTTCATGATTTTCAGCTGGGTGAAAGCAAGCATTTTATGGTCTCAATGATGTGTAAGTAGCAGATCAAAAAGTACATTTTAGGAAGGAAATGCACAAATACCAAAGTACATGTAGCACCTTAAAGGGATAGTTCACCCACAAATGAAAATATTTAATGGCATTGTTGACATGTCCATTTAATCACCAGAAGTTATAAACAGTCCCCGCTTTTTATATCAGGTTTCCGGTGAATTCTCAGGGATGACAAAAGAATGAAAAAATATTTCATGATTTTCAGCTGGGTGAAAGCAAGCATTTTATGGTCTCAATTATGTGTAAGTAGCAGATCAAAAAGTACATTTTAGGAAGGAAATGCACAAATACCAAAGGACATGTAGCACCTTAAAGGGATAGTTCACCCACAAATGAAAATTCTGTCCAAATGTACTCATCCTGAGGTTGTTCCAAAAGAAGATATTTTGAAGCATTTTGAAAAACCAAACAGTTGTTGGTCCCCATTAACTTCAATTGAAGGGAAAGAAATACAATGGAAGTCAATGGGGACCAACAACTGTTTGATTATCAGCAGCCTTCAAAATATCATCTTTTGTGTTCAACAATATAAAGACACTTAAACAAGTTTGAAACAACATGAGGGTGAGTAATTGATGACAAAATTTTCATTTTTGGGTGAACTATTCCTTTAAATACAAATTTTGGACGAGTTGATATAGTTGAAGTTGATATATATACCATTTGACCGGATTGATAGCAAATGGATTTCCACCTGTGGAGTTGGATATGACAACACAAGGATTGTGGGAAAAAGGTTCTTCCTAATTCAACATCCTGTGCTCATGGTGATTTAGACATTTTATTTATATGTATATAGCCAGGGCTAAATGTTTAATTGGACTCGAGTGGAGTGTGCTGACGATCCATATTTCTTTGGGACTCATTTATTTACTTCATTCTCTCTATCTCTCTCTCTCTCACTCTCACTCTCACACTCTCTCTCATTTTTTTTTCTTTGGCCATCAGTTTGAATGAGTTCTGAAGGAGGCACGAGTCTAATTAGGACTCAGACCCATGAGTAAACAAACACCCTGAGGTCTGCTTTTAAATTGGCCGCTGCTGCTGTTTTTCTTTATCTTTTTTTGCTATTCACTGTTCGTCCCTCATTTTATTACCTCGTTTTTTTCCCATCTCAAGTGTTTGATTACAAGCTGATGTGTTTGCACAAATCTAGTTCAAAATCAGTGAATAAATGTGATTTTTGTGGCTTTGTTGTCTTTACAAATGATAAGAACAAGTTCTCTCAAGTACATAAACAGCTTTTTGGGTTTGTATTCTAACAATCTCAAACTCTTTTATAGAGGAAATTTTCTTTTAATTTATTTATTGATCAATTATTTACAGAGATTAGAATCTATTCAAGTAATGTAAACTGGAAATAAACTACACTAAATTTTTTGCATGGCATATTTAACGGTTCATAAATTACTTACAAAGTGTGTAATATTTACCATTACTGAAATTCAACTTAGGGCCTGTTTTTAATACATGCTCAGAGCATAAGAGTGTTTGTGTGTTTAAATGTGTGCTCATTACAAACACTGAGAAGATTGTGTATCCATATTTCCCTTTTGTGTACTAGCTTTAGGTAACAGGATTGGTTATGCCGTCTAATATTGCAAGCAGAGTATAAACGGTGGCCCCAGAAAGAATTTTGACACTTAAACCACACTTAAAGATGCATTAGTGTCTTTACATTACACATTTATTTTGAAGAAATATAGGACAATAGAATAATAAATATTTTGTGTAGAATAAAGACAATTTGGTAACTTTGTGGTTGCCAAACATCCTGTTATAAATATCCCTATCTATACGAAAGTAGATTTCTTAATTATTCCCCTGGGTTAGATAAAAAAAAAAAGGTAGAAAATTTGCTCCATCATTTTTACCAAGGTTATATGAGGAAAACACTATTAAATTCAGAAGAGATTAAAATCATAAAGTAAGTCTGGAAAGCACAAATGAACCTAACCTCCTCAGGAAAAACTA
>NW_015652261.1:122949-129007 GCF_001515625.1 Sinocyclocheilus rhinocerous | reverse complement strand
TAATTGTAAGTGTACTGATGTAGATGAGGGCCACATACAGCACTTTTTAATTGCAGCTCATTTTAATGGTGATTGTGTTGAGAGTTCAGTATGTAATTTCTATCCTACTCTCTATGGAAAACGAATGATTTCAGAAAGCTTCCAGCGGAGACAAAAAAGAAGAGACATTAACATGATATATAATTAAAAGTGATCCTGATGAATGGTTAAAGGAAAAGGACAACCGAACAAAAGGCAGACTCTTCTAGTATGCAGCACATCAGTGCATTCAGTTGTGATGACTGAAACTTTTGCGGTTTAACTGCACTGTTCTAGTGTGCAATTACAGTAGACCGTAGCAGAACACTTATCTCTTTTCCTGCAGAACTTTTATTGTTCGTAATCAAATTTTCATGAAGCCCCATAAGAGAATTCAAACTGCTGTTGTACATACAGAAGCCTTATATTGAAGCTATGACACAGTTGGCATTTCGGCTCATTTAAATTGTCGATTTTGCGTTCAAATGAATACTGAGATAAGACCTTGATGGGATTGGTGCCTTTTTTTTAACTTGACTAATTTGATTTGTCAGAATCAACTATTACAGTTATTATTTTGGTAGATTGGAAGTGAATTTTGATTAGAAGTTGATATATTGTGGTAAATGGCAAAAATCTCCGGATGTATGAAACTAAAAGTTGGAGCTAAAAGTGTTCCAACAACTTTGCCATGAGTAATCAACTTTGAGTTCTGCTCACTGGAGAGAAAGATTATCATTTAATAGCGACTTAAATTTTGGTCTGTAGCCCAAAGCTGATATTAAAAGGCATAGAATTTAGTACACAAATGGTGAATAAATGATGATAGAATTCACTCTTTTAGTTGAAGTTGGACTGCTGGGCTGTTCTTTCAATTAAAAAAAATCTTATATTCAGACATTAGCACATATTGTCTGACGTCAATATTTTCCGTTTAATTTTGAAATTGCATGTTTGAAATTACTTGTTCAGACCATATTGTATATATTATTTGAATGTTGTTATGGTTATGACTAAATACAATTTACATGTTCTTCAGACTTGCGCAAGCAGATGGAAAGTGCAGAACTGAAGAACCAGCGCTTGAAGGAAGTGTTCCAGAAGAAGATTCAAGAGTTCCGTACTGCGTGTTACGTTCTCACCGGGTACCAGATCGACATCACCGTGGAGAACCAGTACCGGCTCACTTCTGTGTACGCCGAGCATATGGAGGATTCATTACTGTTCAAGGTAAATTGATATGCAAACGTATTTGTTACTACATGACCCATGCAGTCTGTATTTCCCATACAGAAATGTGTTTACGTTTGGACACATTGTCATGAAGTGCAAGGGATATGTACTTGCAAACTAGAAGAAAAGTAGATAGTACAGAAGGAAACTAGGAAAGTACACTTAAACTTTATTGAATCTCTGTTGTAGTTTTGCAGTTAGTTTGAATGTTGATTTTATGGTCACTTGATTATTTTAGGGGTTCTGTCTAAGCCGAGCAGATGTTACAGATAAAACATACGAGCAATCAAAGGCTTTATGCTGAGTTTTTGTTCAATTATAAAACAATGACATTAACATCAATGAACTTTTGAATGACTTTGAAGGGCTTCCTTGGCGAAACTAGGGGTTTTCAGAAAAGAAAGACATGTTAGTTAGAGCCTGAAGTTTCGTACCCACAGTTGGCGGTTTGTTGTTCGACTCACAATTCTGAGAAGCGTGAAAATTGAAAGAGGGACTTTAAAACCCAAGGCCGAGGTCAGACATCTGAAGAACTGCTGTTGTGTTTAACCTCATCTGAACCAGCTCAGCAGCTCCTCCAGCCTCAGGTGCATCTGAGTCTCCACAGGAGGTCATATCCTCTTCAGTCAGTGACTGCATTTGCTGAGGTGGGTGCAGATGAAGGCGTACCAAGAATATAGGAAATTGGTGTTTTTACTTTAACAGCAGGAAGTAGAGAAAAACAGTGACCTAGAATAACTCTTAATCAAGGAAATTGCTGCGAGTACACTTCTTCTGGTAACAAGTACGCTAGTTGAGTGTCAGCCCCTGAGATGTGACTTCACTGTATACTTTCAGTTGATTAAGTAAGACTGGAGTGTTTTGAATATTTATTGATGAGCCCAGTTCAGGTAACACTTGAACGTGCAGACAGATTGCACAGTATATGAGTGTAAATCAAATGAATGTTTTCATAATGCTTTGAAATACACCCTTGTGCATTTGTTTTACTTTATAGTGCACTTTTGTTTATTGTTGCATGTCTAAATTGCTTTTTTATTTTTATATTACTGACTGTTTGCTTCAGTGATTTCTTAAAACTTGAGGCAATGTTTACTTCAAAATTCTAGACTACATTCCATTTTTTAACTTACTTAAAGGAATAATGGTAACACTTTACAATAAGGGTACATGAATAATCATGTACTAATGCCTAAATTAATACTTTATTCATCAAATACTAATGATTAGTAAAGGTGTTAACTAATCATGAATTAATGAATTCATCCCCACAGCCGATGCAATCCGACGGGACTCGGGCAGAAATCATGTTCATGGATGAGCTAATGATTTATTAACGTAGTAGAATGAAGCAGGGTGAGGCTGAAAGCCGTCGAAGTGAAACGAGGCCGCTGAATGAGCGTGACACACGGCTCGAAAGCAGCGGAGCTTTTATTATGCCACAGTCGAGCGCTTCCGCTGCTTCCGGTCGTGCGTATGTGGGGTAAAGCAGTGCTGTTTTATCATACTAGATACATTTGAAAGTTCTGTTATTATGCTACTCTGTGCGGTCGTCACCTGTCTATTAAAGCAACAAACATATTAAAGCGTCTTTGGTGTTTCCATGTTTTCTACAAAACAAAACCGGAAATCGAGGGGTTATGACGTCATTGGCAGGCGACACAATGACACTATGGACACGGTAAGAAAAATCTTACCGTGATGAAAAAAAATAAATCTTACATATTGTGTCTTTAATGCATTAATTAACATTCATGGGTAAACTAAATCAAACAGCCTTTTTAAGAAATAATAAGAAATACTCTGGCTTTGAAATAAATTAAAAGAATTTAATATCATAATTTGAGCTTTTGACATCTTCAGCTTTGTTACTGATCTTGTCTGTTTTGTGTTGTTCTCTTTCCCTTTAAACTCACCCTGCTGTGACTTATAAACAGCTAAATAAAAATAAAACCTCAAAATCCACAAAGAGCATTTGTAGAACAATCCTAAATAAATGCCCAAACTGGAAACAGTTCACTGTCCATCCAGACGCAGGCCGTGATGATACTGTACCTCCGCTCTCTGACTTCTTGAAAATCCACACCACATCTCTTACTAAATACTCGCTGTGTTAGTACATGTGTATTTGATAGTAAGTATAAAATAAATCATGAGCTGTGTTTAGTAAGTAGTTAACTGTGAGTTAATTATGATTGGGCCCCCTCAAGTAAAGTCATGTTACAATTTTAACCAAAGACTTTTCATTAAGACCTTAAAGAATCATATCAACTTGTGGAAAATGGGCATTTTCTTACCCTTGGGCCATCCAAGATGTAGACGAGTTAGTTTCTTTTATTAGAAACGATTTGGAGAAATTTAGCATTACATCACTTGTTCACCAGTGGATCCTCTGCAGTGAATATTTTGTTTAAAACTGTTTTGGGCTGTTGAATTTGAATTACGCACACGGTATGAATTTTAAAAAAAACGGCATACCAGTCCAAGTGGCTAAGCAACGTAGACCGCACCGTGAATTGAGAGGCACAGTCAGTGGGAAAACCATGATAAACCGTAAAACCATCAGAATCCTAAAAGATAAAAAAGTGAGACAGATTTTTGGTCAAATCGCCACTATGGTCGCAAGTTCCATCGTTACCAATAGAGTTCAATGGAACTTACCACCATAGTTAGTTAACGATGCTTTTGGGAAACGCACCCCAGCACGGTTAATGTTAATTCCTAAATATACTATTGTTTATTCATAATACATCACCTAATGTTAATTTATACAATGTGAATATTCAAAAATTAATATAAACTAATAAATTCTGTAGAAGTATTGTTAATTGTAGAGTGTTTAGTATATTACTTTTTACTGTGGTATCAAATGATTGAGAATCATCAAATTTCACTGGGGAAAAGTTAGTATTTCATGTTCATTAGGTTTTTTTTTTTACTGTTCAGTGCACAATAGTTTTGTTTTTCGCCATACAGTTTGCACTTTAATGTGCATCCACTTGATTTAAGATGGTAATCATCCTTCTTTTAATGCAAATGAGAATAACTTTGTTCTTATTTTGGACAGGCCTGTATATGATAAACCAAGTGTTATTAATGCAATATATCTGATGAAAAATACATATTTAGTGTAAAACCGCATGCTCTTACAATGGCGTACCTGCAAAATGTAATTTATCTTTCTTAATTAATGCTCTTCTTTTGTGGGTTGGAGACATGTTCAGTAATCCCTTATAGACACACACATGCACACACACTGCAGTAATTGGATTTAAGTTTTTGTTATTTGATCGGTACTTTCCTCAGGCTGTTTAATTAGAGCTGCAGTAAAGCTTCAGTGCATCTGCATTCTGCTGTTATTATTGCTGTGTGAGTGCAAGCATTTACTCACGTTTGTGTGTGCGTCTGGGTGTGTTGGGGTAATTTAATACACATTATTTATGTGCTAAGGAAATAATTTGCTCTTTTTTACATTCTATGTATGTAGCCACTTCTGATTGTCTTGCTGGTTTAGCATTATTTTATTTTATTTTTTTATATTTTAGATTTGATTATCAAATGATTTCATCTGTTTATTTATTCATTGCAAGTAAATACTAGAAAGTTTCTAAAATAATAATGTTTAGACAGATGCTCAGCCCTATCAAGAACTTAAAACTAAAAGCATTTAAAATGGTGGATTTAAATGTCAGTCAAGAATGTCTGAAAGAACTGAAGTGTCTACAGTACAGGCAGCACAAGTTGACTCCTCTGAAGCACTCCAGTAGTTCTCTCTGTGTGAATGTGTATTGAACTGCATGTGCTTTAGTGTTAAACTGACTGAAAAGTGAAAAGACCGCAAGAGTGATGGATGTATCTGTATGATTAGACTCTGATCTAATCTTAAATGACTCATTGTGCTTCGGTTGTGATCTGACTTTTGCATCAAGGAAAAAAAAAAAAAGATGTTTCGTTACTCTAATCATTAGAGTAACGAAATATCTTTTTTTTTTTTCTTGATGCAAAAGCCAGCTCACAACCGAAGCACAATGAGTAATTTAAGCGCCTTTATTAAAGGTGAAGTGTGTCAGTTTTTTTTATGTTGAATTGGTGTAAAATACTACTTATATCCCAGTTTAATGTGAAGAGACTATTAAGCAAGCCATTTGTAGGCTGATTTTCCTGAAGAATATAAACACTGGCGCTTTGCACAGATGGGCACAATTACATCAAAAAGTTTAAAAAAATGTAGTTACAAATTACAAATACAACAAGCTCATCAAATGTAAATTAAAATACAAAAATACTGGTGTGAGAAATGTATTTAATTAAAATGCAAGTAATTTGTAATTTGAAAATACAAAAATACAATCAATATTTACAAGCAATCAAGTGCAAGAGACAGTGCCATTACATTTACAGGGCTGTACAGTGCGACGTATATGTATTATATTGTATGTGCTTTAAAGCCTTGCTGGTTAAACATTTCATTCACGCACTGTTCCGACATGTGCTTTTTCTCAGCGCATACACCTGAAGCGCGCGCACAAAAGCCTGTCAAACAGCGCCTAATTACTGGACTAAGTTGGCTTTCGTATCTGATTAATTTAGCGTCTAATACTGTCAAAAACGCACAGTAGCTGGTCCCCATAATTGACTTTGATAGTAGGAAAAAAATACTATAGAAGTAACTGGGAACAAACTGCTTGCTTACCCACATTCTTCAAAAAAAACATTTATGTTCAGCGGAAAAAAGAAACTCAGATAACATAATGACAAGGATTTTTATCTTTGCCCATGCACTTTGGCCTAAATGTCTGCCATTTTC
>NW_015652261.1:120367-122409 GCF_001515625.1 Sinocyclocheilus rhinocerous | reverse complement strand
AGGTGTAAGAGGTGTTATGTTTCTGCACTCTTACATTTTTATCAAATTAAGAAAAAACTTTGTCTAAAAACTAATTTTGTGATGGTTTGTATTTTTTGTGCTCTGTATGGAACATCAATGCCTGTTTAAATGATGAACTTGTGTTTGTTTTCAGACATGATAACAGACGTATTATACTTGTGCTACAACTGTTTGGCCTGTGCTACAAAACGTTCAACTTCTGCAACCTTCTACGCACACCTTGGCAATATAATCGCCATTGGCTAGTAAATTTTTTTGTTTACTCGCCAGACTGATATACTATTTTACACACACACACACGCGTTCACTTAGCTATCTAAATGGGGACATATACACTTTTTCACCTAAACCCACCCCTACCCCTCACAGAAAACTTTCTGCATTTTTACAATTTCAAAAGTAAAAAAAAACTTTGTTTTACAGTTTTACAAATGAGGACATCCACAAATTTAGGTTTTTGCCGATTTTGTCAGGTTTTGCTCACTTTTGGGTACAAATTTGTCCCCAAAATATGGTTAAGTAGGTACACACACACACACACATATGATTCCACCCAATCAGTTTATCTTTGTAAAATGGAACAGCTTCTTAAATAACTGAATGTGCACTCTTAACTTCAGCCAATCAAGCATTATATTATGATATTATGATAATTAAGCACTATTTAATGATAGAACTAGTGATTAGAACTAAAACTTGGTAACCGTGAATGAATGCATATGTCATTTTAAGTGAACTGGTGGTGGTGTTTAAGATATTGTTGGTCATAGGTAATAGTAATTAATTATTATTAAAAGATACTACTACTACTACTTCTACTATTATTATCTACTGGGTTCCTGAATATTAATCACGTTGTCAGCGTTCGCTCGAACTGATTTGCAGAAATCAAAACAGGGACGGTAATAGATGAGCGCCAGCCAACGAGAGCTGTTCGCGCATTAGCTCCGCCCACTGTCGAGAAACCGGCATATCTTCTGCTTGTTCTTAAAAGCTGAATAATTCTAAATGAACTCTGTTATTTTGACAGGAAAATACAACAAAGAATATGGTTTACATGTAGCGCGTCGATTCAGCGTGGTATGCAAGACTCTCGCTCTCTCTCTTTGCATGTGTGAAAAACACAGCGCTATCAGTAAAGCGACGGCGAGTCGTGCGCCTTCACACTAGTTGACGGTACGTCAAATACAGGTGCGCTGCGTGCTACATACTGCACATCCATTGAGTACATGACATGATCCATTGAGCGCATCCAAATAGTACAGATCGCTTGACGGAGAGCGAAACTCTCAAGCGCTCAGTCAGCGTGTTTATCGAGTGAAAATCTGTGTTGAACGCCTCTCACACACATACTGGCGTGTAAAATCTAAGAATTTATTAGCCAATGGCTAATGTTAGACATTATTTAGTCGCCCAAAGTAAGATTTAGTCGCATATGCGAGTGATTTACTCGCAATGTAGAGGGTTGTTCTGTAGCACCAGTGCTGTGCGCAAAAAAAGTTACCGTACAGCCCTGATTTAGATCCACATATAAGAGAAAGATAAATGCTTTCCCCTCCTTGAACAACTTATAAACAACATTTATATTAACAACATATTCTATAACCCTAGCTCTACACAATATATACAATATATTGATCCATATTTCTTCTAATTTCTGTTTACTTGAATGCCATCAAGCATTTCTACACTTTATTTTTTCATGTTTCTTTATCGCTCCTTTATCGTTTCTTTATAATCATGTCAAAAAAAAAGCAGTCCTGCAAAACTGTCATTCAACTAGAGATGCACCGATCGATCGGCCAGGGATCGGAATCGGCCGATTTTCCTCATGATCGGTCCAGATCAGTCGGTCAGTCTCACTTCTTTCCGATTTCGAGCCGATCCGTTTTGTTACCAGCAGAACAGGCAATAATATCAGCCGCGCATTCTCACTCTCATCTCTCCGACGACCCCTTGTCTCTCACACACGTCTCATTCGCTCCGGTTAAATAGTGCTTGTATTGCGCATTATTTTAGTC
>NW_015652261.1:111744-118891 GCF_001515625.1 Sinocyclocheilus rhinocerous | reverse complement strand
CAAAATGCCCGTTTTGGCGAGTATCCAGTTAAACACAGTCCGTTTTGGAACGTTAAATAGTTGAGAAAGAGAACGCGTGTTGTGTAGCAGTATATTGGGTCTGTGGATAAACTCTTAAAGGGACCGCAGTCCAATATTTATGCTGCTGTCTGTCATGTTAATCAAAGAACAAAAGACAAATAAAATCATTTTCTGCTCTTGACTGAATACGTTTTATAACTTTAATGGTAAGCATTAATCTGTATTTAATTTTTACAATGAAGACTACAGAAATTAAAGTAATCAAATGTAAAATAACACTGGATGTGAACTTATGTCATTTCACACCTGTAAGACCTTTCATCTTTCTCATGAAATCCCTCCATAGGCACCAACGCAACTTACACATTCCCAGCCCAGAACGGTAGGAAAGACATAGTTAAAGTACTCCATGTGACTTCAGTGGTTTAACCTCAATTTTATTAAGCAACGTGAGTGCTTTGTTTGCGAAAAAAAAAAAGCACTCATGTCACTTAATAAAATGGATTACTTAATGATATACTTAGGCTGCGTCCGAAAGCTCTAAAATGCTGCCTTCGGAGGCAGCATTCCAAGGCAGGAAGGCATCAAGGCACGTCCAAATCAAAATTCTGCTTCACTTCCTGTCTCTGGAGGTACCTTCTTCTGATTGAATTTTGAAGGCAGCATAGATGTATCCTTCACTGCCTTTGATATCCCACAATCCTGTGCGTTCCTTCCATTCCGTGACGGTTGAGATAGATAAAAAAAAAATAAAGATGGTGTCTGAAAGTTGCGTTTGGTGGTCAGTTTGTGTGTAAATGTATGTTTCTGACTAACTTTTTGCACTTTTGATGTTATTTCTAGCGAGAAATCAGTATTATAATAATTAAATATTCATTTAGTTATCATCAAAACTCGTTCTATTTTGTTGTAGATCATTAAACCGTTTTGCGGCCTCAGAAGCCTGTCCGAAATCAATTTCATGAGGTGCCTTCATGCAAAAACGCTGCCTGCAAAGTCATTGCCTCATAATGCAATGTCTTTCCTACCGTTCTGGACCTTGAATGTGTAAGTTTCATGAATGACTGTAGAGGGACAGAAAGCT
Organism: Sinocyclocheilus rhinocerous; assembly: GCF_001515625.1. Taxonomy (NCBI): domain Eukaryota; kingdom Metazoa; phylum Chordata; class Actinopteri; order Cypriniformes; family Cyprinidae; genus Sinocyclocheilus; species Sinocyclocheilus rhinocerous. The sequence continues at coordinate 117,786 of NW_015652261.1, read as the reverse complement.
CTCGGATTTAATCAAAAATATCTTAATTTATGTTCCAAAGATAAACAAAGGTCTTATAGGAGTGGAATGACACAAGGGTGAGCATTAACAACAGATTTTTTTTTAATGGGGGGGGTGAACTAACCCGGATCCAAGAGGACATGATTCACTTGCATCTAGCCAAAAACTATGATAGGCTATAGTTGGCAGTACTATTAACACAGGTGAAGAAAGAGCTTTATTGCCAGGTATGTTTACTCGTACAAGGGATTTGTTATGGTGACAGAGGCTTCCACAGCACAAACTGAATGACAGTGACAAGACACAGATAATAAAAATAGAATAAGTAAATAGGAAATAATAATATATAATTTTTTGAAGAACACAATATAAAAAATGAAAATTATATGGTATTTGTGTGTACAGGTGGTTTGTGTACAAATGCAAGGAAATGTAAATAAGAAGCTTGGTATGTTAAATAAATGCATGTATAAATAGTGTTTTTTGTGTGTGTGAAGAAAGATATTGTATTATCTGAGAAAAAATGAACTAGGCCTACTTGATTATGTATTTTGAGTATTTTAAATACAAAATACTGTCTCAAAGTATTTAATTACACATTACTTTTGATTTTTTTTTGTCCAGCAAAATACAAATGACAAAATACGTATTTAGTAATTAAATACGTATTTCAAATACATTTAATTGAAATACTGCCCATCTCTGGTGCTTTGTTACTACTGACGCACAAATTATACACATCAAGTTTAAGGCACTTGTTTTTTGTTTTGTTTTGTTTTATGCAGAAGTTCCATTTGCAAACTTAGTAGCAAACTAGTTGTGTTTGCTTACTAGAGAGCACTAATAGCGGTTCAGTTGCGACCAGTCAAGGAAAAACCAATTTATCTAAGAAGTTGTAGTAATTTGTTTGGCAAACTGTAATGGCCTATTAAGTGGGCACAATATTACAGAAACTCTAAAGAGCCTTGAGAATATGCCATAGTCTTCACAAAAATGTCTGAAATTTGATCTCAATAAGCATTATGTGCACTGTGTTTAGGAAAGATGGTTCATTATTCTCTTTTTTTTTTCAATATAATCACCATTGGATTTTTTTAAAGAATGGGCACTTGAAGATAAATGAGTGAAATCCCAGTCTCTCCCCTCCCCCCCCAAATGTTAGACAAGTGCACTAGAGCAATGCTTTAGTTATGTTATGATTTGATCCCCAAAGAATCAAAGAACGACTTTGAAATTCTTCTCCGTTTCTGTCTGAGAAGAAGGAAAGATAATGAGAGACACAGAATTTTTTTCCCCCCTTATTTGTCAAAATGTGACTTATTGTCCTGAAAATTCTTTTGGGAATCCGTCAAAGTCATTGAATATCTTCCTTGTTTTGCGTTTGTGTAGCTTTCAGCTCTTCTAAAACTTGACAACACATTTACATGGGTCCCTAAATGTTAAAAAGCAAAAACATTTGTTCAGTGTTAAATGAGAGATTAGATATTTGCTGTTTTTAACATAGCAAATAGTCAATCCCTTAACTGTCAGCTTCTAACATTAGATCAAGTCTGCAACACTTCAGTGCGTTCAATCTCAATTAATCCTCTCCAGTGCCTTTTCAACAGTTTGGTGCCAAAGCCAGTTTCCAGTCTGGAACTTATTGTGTGTTTTCATTTTATAAAAATGGTTGTGGGGTGGAATAACAGCTGGTTTAACAAAACTAGATGGCACCCATTGTATTTAACAAAGCTATCGCCACCAAAAAATGGCAGATGGGACAAAACTTGTCCAATTACTATAAATTTTATTCAGTGTGTATATATAAAACAATTTCTGACTGTTGCATCAAAAGTGATTCAGAATCTTTATGCAAACACATTAATTTGCTAAAATGTCTTCTAAAACTCAGACTCTGATGCAGCATGTTTATTTGTTGTCCACTTAAGTAGAAACTTTCACTTACGTCATTGTTTGGCTCAGTGGAATCAAGGGTCAGGCACTGGCCCTGCCCTCATTTTTGGTGGAAAATGTTTTAAAGTTTAATTTAATAGTGACACAGATACACCACACATTTATTACAGGCTTTCTGTTTTGACACTAAAACACTTTGTAATCAGTGTATTATATTTATATTTGTATGTATGTGTCTTATGCTTTTTGCGAGTTTTGTTTTCCCCAGAACTGATCAAACTTTTGGAATTCTTTCACCTGAAAATGAGGAGATGCAGAATTACAGAATTATCTTTAATGTTTCAAGCAATCAATAACGTTTTAATGAGAATGAAATATCTTTTGAACTTTTAATCGGTGCATAGTTATTTTTAATTTATTGTTAAAAAGTATGTTAAATAACTATGTTTTGGTTCCTTCTAGGGTTGTTAGCTGACTAGAAAATTAATTATTCAGATGAAAAATTTATTACATATGCCAATTAATCACAATCAGTATTTTCTGGAAAAAACTCCCAAATTATTATATGTTTTAATTAATTTAAATTGTAAGAACATTTATGGGATTTTCTGTGCAGGTCTGATGAATTTTGTTAAAAGAAATAAAGTTGTTAATTTGCCAAATTTAGTTTGTGTCTGCATGCTGCAGCCTATATTTTATACTTAAATACAGAGTCCACAGCTGTTCTGTTTAAAAGTAGTTTTAAAAAGCTAGCGGGTGTGTCATGACATCAATAATTGATATGATATTCGCATAAGCACTTTTTATCAAACTCTATGATGACTCCGCTTTTGCACTCATGCTTTAAATGATGGCAATGAATATGTGACTCAATATCTGGTGTTCTTCTCTTTGTCACCGTTTGCCTGGGTGTACTGAATGTCCCCTTGGGGATGAATAAAGTTTCTATCTATCAGACTGTCCATCTAAGAAATAGAAGTGCAGAGGTACATTCCATACAGAAAAATGTGTGACATTACTCCAAATGTTAAGAATATGTAAATTAGTCTGCACTTTGCGGCTCTCTGAGAAAAAAAAAGATTACTTCTAACAACCTGGAGAACCGAGACTGAAATGCAATCCGTTTTTGCATGATCATATAGCAGCACTTCCAGATGTTATTACATGCAAAACAGGGAGTCAAAATGAGACAGATAATGTGGGATTAACTGGATTTTCAGCGCTTCAGTAGCTTAATGTTTTTTTTGTCATCGTACCTATGAAAGATTTATCTGTAATAGTTTCCACCACTGTTGAAATACTGATTGAGGAAGCATATGTTAATGCCAACTTGCTTGCATCCCCGATGACTGCTGGCTTCAGTATTTCACTTCAATTGTTTTATACAACTGGAGGCATGAAAAAAAGCTTGTATCAAATGTAAATGTACTGAATATTGAATGCTTTTCTATCTAATTTAATAAAATGTGTATATTCCCCAATGATTCTCAACTTACCCTTTGACAAAAGTTTTTTTTGTTTTTTTTTTGTAGTGTTTTTATTTTTTTTTAAGGTTTCTATATATTCAGTTAATAGCAAGAATCCTGGAACATTTTGTCTTGCCAACTGAATGACACTAGCAAAAAGCCACATAGTTCAGCCCACTCTTCAGTACTGTTGAATGACATTTGGAAAGTGTCCCAAATTTTAACATTAATGTAGATTTTCACAAGTAGATAAATAGTTTGTTCGTGGCACTTTCACCCTCATAAAGTTGAGAACATTCATTGAAGGCTACATATATTTAAAGAGCACACTGACTTTTCAATTGCCTAAATGAAACTAATTGCTAATCACCTCTTCAGGAAATTAATAACTACAAGAGCAAGCGTGTAATTATATTACCTTGAGAGAACCAGATCCCAGAACTGTTGACTTGAACGAAGGTTAGAGGAATGAGGGCTTGTCTTGGCTATTTCTGTTCACTTTTACATTTAAGTGTGCATTTAATCAATTGCTTTAACTTGAGACAAATTCTTGTACTTGATTTTGAAATGACTATATTTCTGTAGTATAGCAGTGCTTTTAATATAGAATTCAATTCAGATTTTTAGCAGCTTGCTATCATATGAATAAGGCAGTCTAGTCTATGTGTGTGTGTGTGTTTTGTCTTTGCCTGTGAAATTAGGCCTGTTGAAGCCACCTGCGACCCTTCTGCTGAAGATAATTCACTGTCAATATTTGTTAACCTTGAGTTACACACAGACACACACAATCACAGACATTCAGATGTTACCATTCACACACAAACACTCCAATAAGATTGTATGGTCTTTTCTAATGTGTTGTAATCTGTCAGTTGTGACACATTGATTGTAATTTTAAGCATAGCATGTTGGCATTGAGTGCGGAGTATTAACAGACAAAGAAATATGCATGAAATGCTTTATAAATCATAGAAACAAATGACTATGTTCAAAACGTTAAACTTTTTTTTCATTGTTGAATTCAGATCAATGAGCCTTGAAGTTAAACTTCGGAGACAACTGCTGTCTCTCTGTTCATTAGTTTCATGTTTAACCATGGTTAATAGTTTCAGCAGATGTGAGTAAAGTTTTTAATTATAGTTGACGTTAATACTGTTCTGAGCTTTTCTTTCATTACTTTCATCAGTCACTGTAAATCATGATGTTAGAAAATACTCGCAGGGGACACACAAAAAAAAATGAAGTTTTTAATCCTAATAAGTGCATTTTGCATGAGTTTCTTATCTGTTACTTTTTAATTTTACGGATAATCGTGTTCATTATTATTACAGTGCAGAGTGATTATAATCAGCTGTATAATACTGTGTACTGAATTGCTATAAGGTTGCTTTGATATTCTGATTTGGGTTCTTCAATGTCTGTAGGACTTTTTTGTCACCTATTTTATTGTTTGCTAGTCCAATAACTTAGAAAAGTAATGGCACACCTCTCATCGAGCCACACTATATGAGATACTGTTCATGTCTCTTGGACAAATGGTGCAGGGAGAGTTACTCTCCAAAGTTTAGCTAATACTTAAGGTTAGTGGTTTAGAACAGATGTTGTCCTCTAATTGTCCATTTTCTTTATATAATGAAACCTTGTTATCCTCTCAGTGTGACCGTGAAGAGAGTCAACCAAATGTAACGGGTATATATTTTTCTTCGAAGCCCTTTTGGTTTACTGCATTATCAGGCTTTGCAGTGACTCAATACAGTAACTGAATCTGAGGCAAACTTCAGTCCTGCTGTTAATTCTAGTTGCGGGCGACTCCTGCAGATAAACCAGTTTGTATTGATTGAGAACATATGGAGTATCATCTTAACGTCATGTTAGCTTGGACTCATCGTAGACTTATTGCTTATGAAATTAGATAAGGGCATTCTGGGTAGGCAAGAAACTGTGGTCAGAAAACAGTGTCTTTTTTTAGTAATTTACATTTTCTAAACCAGAGGCCAAAGCACATACTGGTCCAGTAGAAATTGTTGTATTGTTATTAATGTTTGTAAAGACTTGCATAAGAATGCATTTGGGTTTATTGGTATTGATCAATAATTTTTAATACTAATATTTAATTGTGCATGCTAATTTTCCCTATTTTTATATTTAGATTTTATTTGCTGTCATCTTAACACTCACTTAAAGTCATAAAAAAAAACAGTAACAATTTAATAGGTGTAATCTAAACCAAATATCAAGCCATTTTAAGTTTTTTATACTGTACATTATGTAAGGGATAATGCATGGCTATCTGTGCATTAAACCATTTTAAGGCACGACGTGGAAGCCAAGAACCACCCAACACAAAGCGGAGGGTGGTTGCCTCCACGAAGTGCATTAAAATTGTTTAATGCACACTGCACAGCTAGCCATGCATTATCCCGCTTATACCTTGGTCATTTGCCAGCATTTACAAGTCAAAGCTGTTAATGATGTTTTGCAGTGCAATATTTGACCGGAAGAGTGAAAATGACTGTTGTTTTCGTCAGTTACGGCTCGTTAGCACTAGAATTCTGCCTGCTTCAAATCAGACACAGAGATGAAATAGTGCGGTAAGATCACATTTATTTGAATGAATTATAGCATTTATTTGAATTAATTATCAATCGAGAGAGAGAGAGAGAGAGAGAGAGAGAGAGAGAGA
>NW_015652261.1:84194-111655 GCF_001515625.1 Sinocyclocheilus rhinocerous | reverse complement strand
TTTGAATTAATTATCAATAGAGAGAGAGAGAGAGAGAGAGAGAGAGAGAGAGAGATGACAGTTTTGTGTGCGTTACCTTTGTCTGCTCCGTCTCTCTACAAACAATGAAGCTGTGTTACTTAAAAAACAGCGGTTTTACACCCTGTTGCTGAGGAATATAATGTAGCGACCTAGTATCTAGGCTATTTTATTAATAAAAGTCGCGGAGAAGCGTTGACAAGTTTGTGTGTGTGTGTGTGCGTGCAGTACAATCTGCGATCTCCAACTCTCTCTCTCCCTTTCTCTCAATCTCTCTCTCTCTCTGTGGGTTTGTGTGCATCAATTAAAGCAGCACATTAATATAGAACGATGAATAAACTGACTTGGAACTACCTGTGCATTAAAGAGTTTTAATGCATACATGCCAGCCAATCAGAATCCAGTATTCAGGCAGACCATGGTATTTTAATGCTTAAATTCACTTGTAGCATTTAAAATGCTTAATTTTTTTTTTTTTGAGTATTTACTTAGAGATTAAATAAAGTCTGTAATCTTTGACAATATAATCTTGTTCAAAAACATTTTGAATAAAAGATTGAGACTTTAGATCGGTTTTTATAGTGGGATAGCTTTTTTCGCTACTGTAAAAAATGCAGATATCGCTCTTGTTCAGAGGTTAAATCATTCATGATGATAGTATGAACTCGTTGATATTTGACACGTGAAAAAACTGACCCAAAGGCCTCATATTTAAGTTTTATTTGCCCGTAATTCCCGTAAATCGATTTTCTTTCAAAGAGCTTCTAAATGCCATGTTTCAACAGTTTACATGCCATGTCAACATGAGAATAACAGTCGTTAACCACATTCATGTAATTATAATTTAAGCGTAAATAAACAGTTCAGAAACCGAACAAATACATGTCCATAATTATGCATACTCAATTTTGTTTTGCTGGTAAAATCTGACAACCTCGAAGCCACTCTTTGACAGGGATTTGACATGAAAATAACTGCAAAGTTTCGATTTGCAGACACGCACACATAGATTTAACCATAACCCTCAATCACAGTATCTGGCAGTTTAATTTTAGCTCTCCAGTGTTTATCTGAAAACAGCCGCCACCTATGGAAGCATCCGCTTTTGCCATTCTCTCTTATCGTCTCCTAACTCGGTTTCAGTTATTGTCAGGCCAGGTTGGTCGCCGGGATTGCTGCCCTCAGCTATGTTTTCAGCTCCAGTAGTAATCAGAAGTTTCTCAGACGCAAAACCAATCAGCCTCTTTCCCTGCTGAGCTCATCTCAACAGGGAGCCAGGCAGAGAAAATACTCAATCAATGGTCACAATTAAAAGAGGAATAAAGTAGAAAACATGAGCCAGTAAAGAAAGTGGCACAATGATGCCACAATCCTTTAACTAGTTTAAACTAGTAAAAACTAGTTTAGGGATTAAACCCTTCTTCCCGGGTTTGGCACCAATGAAACAATGTAACAACGGTTGTAGATCGGGAAGAAGGAGGCAGGAACCGGCGAACATTTTTACATAATTTAATAACAAAATAAACACAAAACTGAAAATAGCGTGACAGCCCCTCACAGACGACTGCCGCGCACAAACAGAACTAAAACAACATAAATAGTCCAGGCCTGGTCCTCTCTTGTCCTTCACTGTCGTCACTCCTCCTTTTATCCTTCCGGAGCTCCTCCGTGGGACTCGAGACCGGTGAGTGGCACAGGTGTCCCTCATTATCTTTCACTCCACCGGCCTCACTCCGCTCCCACTGCTCTCGGCCCCGCCCCACTTGTCACAATTATATTTTCAAATTATACTATGGTATAAGGCGAGCAGACGCAGGTAACGCACACACAACTGTCTTTCTCTTTGTCTCTCTCTCTCTCGATCAATAATTAATTAAAATAAATGCTAAAATTCATTCAAATAAATGTGATCTTACCACACTATTTCATCTCTGTGTCTGATTTGAAGCGGGAAGAATGCTAGCACTAACGAGTCATAACTGATGAAAATAACTGTAATTTTTACCCTTCCAGTCAAATATTGTGCTGGGAACATCATTAACAGCTTTAACTTGTCAATGCTGTCAAATAACCATTATATAAGCGGGATAATGCACGGCTAGCTGTGCATTAAATTATTTTAATCCACTTCGCCGAGGCAACCATGCAGGTTCTTGGCCTCCACTTTGTGCATTAAAATCGTTTAATGCACAGCTAGCCGTGCATTATCCCTTAAATATAATAGAAAATAATAACTTGGAACGTAAAGCAACTGTAAACAATGTTAAAGTAACCATTTGGAACGCCTTGTCAACTGCATTGCAGCACCTCAGCAACCATGTAGAACACCTTATCATCACTGCAGCAAGCTTTTTCTCTGAAAATGTGAAAATCCAGTTCTGTATTACTTTTGCATTTTTCATGAGCATAGCAATAACATGGACAGTTCCATCAAAGGAAGACTATATACTCTGTGTCCTCTCATCTTTGCTGTAATTAGTGTCTCTGTGCTTTGATGGTGGGTACATTTGGTTAGTACCATACAGCTTCTGTTTTCACATAATATTACATTAATTTCATCCTCTATCTAACATTTTGCCCCCAATCAAAAAATGTACCTTCAAAGCACGGATAGGAAAAAAGTCTAAATTTCCTTTTATCTGCGATATTTAAGCCGTGCTGTATGTCTCTACTCAGAGGGATGAAAACATAAACTGAATGGAGCAGAAAAGGCTCAATTCTGTCTAGCGTGCTTATAATTTTAGTGGACAGTCTATTCCCAGCACACTGAGCACCACAGTCATTGTGCAGCTTTGACAAAACGTTCTTTGTTCGTTGCAGTGTTTAGCATAAGAGCACATTGGTCGTGAGAGCTCTCACTCTATTCATGGCGGAAATATGCTTTTGCGTGGGTGTTATTGGAACAGGGCATCAAGTCCGCTTTTTAAACTCCTCAAAGCCCTGTCTGCCTATTTGAGTCACATCAGGGAATGAAATGTGCTAGGTGTAGGGGGCTAAAAAAATGTATGTCTCTCTGTAACCACTGAAATATAACTTGATTTGTGCATTATTTGATAAAAAAAAGTGAGTGGTGCTTGCCTGTGCTAAACTTCCAGCCACGATTCTAGTGTTCTGGTTGCCAGGGCATTGCTACGGTTTTCTGGTCTGTTTGTAGGTGGTTGCCAGTTTTATTACACAGCTCTCTAGAATGCTTGATTCTGATTGGTCAGTCGCAACATTCCGAAGTGTGTTATTCCCCGATATCAATATCAACCGTATTCATTAGCGATTCTGAATAACATACTACTCATCCGGGTGTTTGAGGCCGGCTCTTCTGTTACATCTCTCATATCACACCACCACATTCTTTCTACTTTCATCCAAACGCTGCTGCTATCATCTTGCGCCTCAGTTATCAACTCTATTTACTGTAAAATGACACCAGAGGACTTCCATATTATTTCTGTAGCAGGCCTGCGGTAATATTGTTGAAGTGTTTGTCTTCTTGCCAGAATGATTGTTTTGTACACTGTAATGGATTCAAAATATTAAATAGGTAAGATAGCATTTTATGCCCTTGTCTTAATTTTTGTGGTCAAAAGCTGTGTAATTAGTGATATGCCTTAAATGTCCATCTTGTCTGAACTTTGTCTAGGCTCAAAGCTGTTTGAACTGTTTTTCTTTGCAGCTGCTTTGTCTCATATCAATATTTTGTGTGTAAATATTTACTTATTTGGCAAGTAGCTGTGTAATAAACAGGATAATGTACATCTGGCTTACATATTTACCTGCCAGATGAAAATATTTTCTCCAGTAGTGGTCAGTCAATATGCCCAGGCTGATATATCAGCCTATATTTTCCTTTTCTTTTTTTTTTTTTGAGGAAATATGCTTCCTAGTGTGTGAAAAAAAAAAAAAAAATTGCCAGAATATGGTTACAGTGTTTACTTCCATTTTATTTGTGTTTTTTACTTTGTCTCTTTTTTGTGTGAAATATGGTCTAATAGGACTACAGAATAAAGAAATGTCTATATGAAATACAAATGTTTATTTCAAAGATTTTTATCAAGTTCACATTTTTTCAAATTGATTCATATTAAAATAATTTCTTCTAATTTTTTGGTAAATATTGCATAAAATAAATATCACTTTCATTGCATGTGTTATTTGCTGTCTTTAAATTGTGTGATATATAAGCCATTGTATTTAGCCATTTATTTTTCGGTCATCAAAGAAAATCCATATTGGTCAACCACACATTGGTCTCCAATCGTTTATAAAACAGCACAACAGCAAACGACTTTTCAATAGGTAACATGGTTTGATGTGTCCTTCATGTCCATAGCACAAAGAGTTGCATGCTGAAATTTAATATGTGCATTTAGGGATTTGTTCAAATCCCTACACCTAGAGAAATAGTCATTTGCATATATGAGAAAGTTATTTGCATAAATTTGTAATATTTGAAATGAACCTGTTTATGCTTAATTATCATCAGTTTTCTATTTAAATAAGACTAGAATTCACTTAAAGTTCATAGCAGATTGCTGTGTCTCAAGCTTTGACCTGTATTCATTGTTAAGCATCCACATAGCCTTTATAATGGCTTCACAAATGTCATCCTCTGAGACTACACACACTGACAGTTAAATGTGTCCCTGTGTTAACCTTTGCTGGTGCAATGTCTTGCTTTAACCTCAAAGGTTAGGATGACGAAGATTCCAGCTTTGATAATCTCCATGGTAACAGTAGGGCCGCTCTGATTGTCGACGTTGGAACGGCAGGTGTCTCTGTGCGTGTTTTGATCAGCGTTCTGGCATTTCCTCTCGTCCAATCAGGGGATGATTACACCTTTTGATGGACTCGCTGATTAAACTCACTGATGAGCTATTAATGAGAGTGAAATCAAGAATATGTTTGCAAGTGAGCACATGTAGTGAGGGAACTTCAGAGAACTGGTAACAGTACATGCTCTAATTTATGACAATAAATCAAAGGCGTAAAGTTCACTTGCAGGGTCAATACATTTTCTTTCAAATCATTCTCCGGATCATTTGCTTATGAGCAGCTGCACTTTTGAGTTTGAAGTCTATTTTTGAGGGTCTTAAGTCGTGTATAGATTTTGGAGATGAGCTCCAAAAGATAAAATAGCTTTGATAGATATAGATGAACTTGCAAGTGTCCTGCAAAAACCAGTTAATGCAAATGTTTTATTGCAAATGTTCTATAACTTTGTTCATCTCGTTGTTGTTGTTGTTGTTTTTGCCTTTGTTGAAGCATTCCCGGCAATCAAATTTGCATCCCTGCCTCTGTCAGAGGACTCTTTAAGATTTTCATCTCCATGTGGTAACATATATGTGGATTTTTTTTTGTATTAAGCCACAAAAAAAGGGAGCGAAAGATACACACAGCATGTAGACACTTTTTTTATTATTATTTAATTTTTAAAAAAGTGCAAACTACATTTTTATGGCAGGTAGGAAGTAATAACGGCTGGGAAATTTTATCAAGTCACCCACCATTAGCAGGTGTGGCAAAGTTAATTTTGGACCCTGTCTGTGCAGTTGATTTGAAGAAGTGAATCTCAGTCTCCTCCTGCCTGCCCAGCCACAGTCAATACACTGTTGTGGACTGTTTAATCAGGTTCACTACTGCTGTGTTTTGGACGAGTTTCTCTTTCTCAGATTGAACTACTTTCTATCCTGTATTGACCAATAACATTTGCATTCACAGCTTGAACTCTGAAATAATTTAATGGATCCACTGTGGTGCCTTGAACTACTTCTAACACACCAGTGATTATTATATTTATTGCTTTCCTTAGCTCTTGATGTCATACATGTGAAATATGTAGACTTAAACACCCCATGAAATCATAGTTAAAGTTATGGAACTTTTGCACCATGTGTATTTGCTTTTGAGGTCATCTGTATGCCACCGTATTCCTAAAATTTGACAAAAATAGCAGCTACATATAGATTTCAAATTTACTTCTTTTGTGCTAATCAAATACTTTCTAGAACCTCTCTAGAACCAGACAATCTGTGATTTCTAAACTCATTGAAGGTCAAAAATATCTTTGACAAAAAAAATGTTCCAGAGTTTCAATATATGTAATATTTTATTTATGTATGGAAATTTCTATACACTGCCGTTCAAAAGTTTGGGATCAGTAAGATGTTTTGTAAGATGTAAAATGTTTTTTAATGGAGTCACTTGTGCTCATCAAGGCTGTATTTATTTGATCAAAAATACAGAAAAACCTGTAATATTGTGAGATATTATTTAATTTCTAATATTGGTTTTCTGTTGTAATATACTTTAAAATGTCATTTATTTCTGTGATCAAAGCTGAATTTTCAGCACCATTACTCCAGTCTTCAGTGTCACATGATCCTTCAGAAATCATTCTAATATGCTGATTTATTATCAATGTTGGAAACAGTTGTGCTGCTTCATGTTTTTTTTTTTTTTTTGAAACTGATACTTTTTTCTGGATTCTTTTATGAATAAAAAGTTAAAGAACAGCATTTATTTCAAATTAAAATCTTTTCTAACAATATGCGTCTTTACTATCACTTTATCCATTTACCACATCCTTGCTGAATAAAAGTATTCATTACTTTCAAAAAAAAAAAAAGAAAGAAAAAAAATTTACTAACTCTAAACTTTTGAACCTTAGTGTATATTGTAACACAAGATTTCCATTTTGAATAAATGCTGTTTTTTTATTTATTTATTTTATATTCATAAAAGAATCCTGAAAAAAGATGAAGCAGCACAACTGTTTCCAACACTGATAATAATAAATCAGCATAATAGAATGATTTCTGAAGGATCATGTGACACTGAAGACTGGAGTAATGATGCTGAAAATTCAGCTTTGATCACAGGAATAAAATATATTTTAAAGTATATTAAAATAAATACTGTTATTTTAAATTGCAATAATATTTCACAAAATAACAGGGTTTTTTCCTGTATTTCTGATCAAATAAATACAGCCTTGATGAGCACAAGAAACTTCAGTAAAAATATAAAAAATCTTACTGATCCCAAACTTTTGAATGGTAGTGTATGTATATATACACTATATACTATATATATATTTATTATTATTTAAAATGTTAATAAAAATTAGTAACAAGATTTTTTTTAAGTTCTATGTTTGTTTTTTTTTAACTTAATATTCATGTATTTATTTATCCTTTTTTATGCTCAGCTGTAAAGTCTTTCATCTATTTGTTCTTCAAGAATATCTGTACAAGGTACAAAAGTCATTATGGAAATTCATTGGTCAAAAGGTGGGAAGACTGAATATGTGCCATTTTCTATCCTATTTGCATATCATGTCAGATAATTCCATGGGATTTTAAAGTAAATTTGACCTGCTAACCTTCTCATTTTCATATTCTTCTTTTTTGATGCAAAAAAAAAATACAAGTGTGATTTCAGGCCTTAACAAGGATTTGACATACTGTCTGTGATTTCTCAGAACATCTGGTCAAGAGCAATCCATGCGGAACATGTTTATAGATTCAGCTAAACATACAGCGTGTGCATGCGTGCTCATGCGTGAGCTCTCTCTTGTGTTCTAGTGAGAACATGAAATGTTCTGAGTGGATGGGGGTTTGATTTGATCCCTAGAGACTGCAGAGTCTATTGAAGATCGAATGCCTAAACTAGCAGACATCATCTCTGTCCATCACAGCTGTCGAGTGGAGAGTTTCCTGACAGAGTTTGAGTTCTATTCCGTTTGACATTCTTTCCCAGACCCACGCTCGCTTTTATTCCTTCTAGTTCTCTCTCCGTTCATAAAGCATATGTCAGCCGTCATGTTAGCCTGTCATGACAGCAGAAGTTGTTTGTGTGTGGTGGAGTATCATGGGGAAAGAGGTTTGTAAGGACAGCAAGCTCTTTGTACTGATGCATTTTAATTAGCTCAGACTGAGGATACAGAAACACACTAGAGAAGATCTGACAGTTTCATAGAAGATGAAAAAGAAAATTAAGAATATAGTAGAGGAATATAGTAGAAAACTTGTATCTGAACTGTAAATCATGCTTTGTACAGTCATTTTAAGGTTTGATATGATACCATAGATATCTCCTGCTTATATGGTATTAATTTTATTTGTGCAGGTCTTAAAAAGTCTTAAATTTGATTTTAGAAATCCTTCAGATACCCTGTTGCTACGTGTTTTTATCATGTTGTTTGGTTGTTTCTTATTGGCCCAAGTTAAAAAAAATAAATAAATAAATGTAATGTTCTGGTACATGTATATGGCTTGGATCTCTCCTTCAGCACAAACTTGTGATTTTTTTTTCCCAGCTTGTTTTTATAATCAATCATGTGAAAATCCACTTTGTGGTATTAATGCTGCACTATTTTTAATCATACATGTCTGTGGGACAAATGGAAGAGATGCATGCTTACGTTTATCACATAGTTTAAATCCAGTCACTATGTTCAGACATTTCAGCCAGCTATTTTGTGTTCATGGTAAATTACAAAGTAGAAATGAAGTTTAAGAAAGTTTAGATTAACTGGTGAGGAAACCATTATCTGTTCTTCTCTCGTTGTCTTGCAGTCTAATCCACAGATGTTCTTCTCTGCGTTTTATGTTGTTCTTGTGTGGTTTCTCACAGATGGTGGGTGAAGTCTTGTGTTTGCTGTACTGTAACTCTCATTTCTATATGCTCTATTAAGCATATAGCAGAAAACATAAATAGACCAATATGTATATAGAGATGGTACGTTTTTTCAAAGGAGAATCACAGTGTTTTTTTTTCTACTTTGGTCCAGGACCTAATAATCACTCATTCTGCTGTCCTTTTTTTTTTATCATTTCATCCAAGGTAAAATGTCAAAATCTGCATTTAAATGGAAACCTTTTTGTTTTTCATTTGCGTATTTCTGATTATTCAATTATATCTTCTCTCCTCCAGTTGGAGAGGTGGTCCTTCCCGCAGTCCCTTGGCTGACGCTCATTCAGTTAGGAGATCATAAAGCACTCGCTCTAGATACAGCAGAAATGTTGCACTAACAAGAATGCCAATGAACCTTTTATCCATGTTTTTTTTCTTTCCACATTTCAAATTCATGGCATAAGTGCAAGGAAAATAGTTGCATTCACATTTTTATATACTGTTAGCATGTTTTTTATGGCTACATTTAGATGCTAATTTTATATGATTTGTGGATCTAATTTCCTGTAACCCAATTATGAGAAATGTCTAAATACTATTAAATAGTACTATTACTATATACTATTTTATTAAATAAATAAATAAAATAGGCAAAATGTATTTATTTAAATTAATGTAGCTGGTTTGGGACCAATTGTGTTTGCAGTTATTGTTAAACCTACATTTTCCATACATTTAAAGATATATTTGTTTCAGTCAAGTTCAGTTTGATTTTGGGCTTGCAAGTACTAAAAAATAAATTACATCTTAAATCAACAGTCTGCATGTCTTCATGGACACCAAGAACTTCACTATCAAAGCCGCATCTGCGAAATGGAGAAAAATTTGCATGTCATATTTTCAGAAATTCTTAGAAAGACACTAGATATATTGCATCTGTTGTCAGTGACATCATAGATGGAGCTTTTCCCCTCTAAACACATCTGTTGTTTTTCTAACAAACTGCCTTACACTCGTCAGAACAGCAGCCTTTTTTTGTGAATATATTTCTGGGGGGAAAAAAACTAAGTGAAGTCCAATTCATAAGTACTTATGAAAATATTCAGATCATATTACATGTATTATATCAAAACTATCATTACGGTAGCAATTGTATCATTACAACTAATACATCAAAATGTTACAAATGTGGCACCTAGCTTAATTTTGATAGGTTTACTAGTTTTATCTTTTTTCATTATTATTATTTAATACAGTGACATACATTGTGGCATGTCATATAATGTCATAATACTTTTTTGTGCCCACTTTGTACTTCTAAAATGTTTGTTTCCTAGTCTAAATATGCCAAAAAGTGTGCAATTTAGTAGCTAATGTAGCTTTTTATCTGCAGTGCATGTGCTGTATCTCATGTCATGGATGTGGTAAAGCACGATGTGCCGTTAGCAAGGAGCAGTTGGCTAATTATACATCTGCCTAATCAGTAGATAAAGCTAATTTAACAGCCAATTACTGCTCTTCACACACCTCCGCCTCACACTCGACGCAATGACAGCTTCCCGTTTCCTCTCTTTAAGCTCGGCGGGGTGCTCTCGCACCAACAGACGACTCAAAGATTCAACTGGATCATAAATTTGTTTGTGTGTACGTGCCTTCTTGGCTCGTTGCAAACTTTGTACTACTTCAGCTGTTTTTTTTTGTGTTTTTTTTAGTGTGTTTGTGTGTGTGTGTTTTTAAGTTCTTCCAACTTACCTGTACTTTTTTTTGTAGCACTTTAGTATTCGGACCAATTCTTACTATTAACTAGTTGCTTATTAGCATGCCTATTATTAACATATTGGCTGTTTATTAGTACTTATAAAACACATTCTGCATGACCATATTCTACATCCCTAATCCTACCCAATACCTAAATTTAACAACTACCTTACTAACTATTAATAAGCAACAAATTAGGAGTTTATTGAGGCAAAAGTCATATTTAATGGTTTGTTGATAGTGAAAACTGGACCTTAAAATGAAGGGAAAAAGTTAAAAGTAAAAAATTAAGTTTTGTTTTTTATTTTAAATTACAATGCAGTAACAACAACTGAATAGCTGTATAACTTCACATTGTCATATAAACACCTGATCAGTATGATAGTGAGTCAGATGTTAAAGTTCTTCAGTCTTTTTGACCATTTTATTGAAATAGTCTGATGCACAAACATTTGTTTGTGAATCGTACTACACTGGTAAAAACTGTATTTTTGTGTAATTTTGTGTTGCAAGGACACAGAATTAGAATATTGCTTGTGGTACCCAGTATTTTTTTCTCTCATTCAGACTCTCAACAACATTTTAAATTCTTAAACATTAAACAAAGGTATATATTTTTTGTTCTGCTGTAGTACGAGTGGTGCAGAAAACTACTTCAGTGTGTGTGTGGATTGATGGCTTCAGACAGAATGTATATTGTAACATCTCCTCCTGAGACCAGCTGTTTTTTACTTTTCTTGGCTGTGTATTTATTTGGTATTTGGGCTTGTGGCGTTTTGTGATGTGTGTGATTCTCTCTGGATTTGTCAGGAGATATATAGGCTGTTACAGTATAAGTCCCTGGAAGCTCCTGAAGGCTGAGTCATTACAGGTGTCACTCCATGTACAGAAATGCATCTTGAGCAAAGTCTAGGCAAGCATATTTTTCTTTTTCCCTCTCTGTCTGTCTTTTTCTCCCCTTCTTTCTCTACAATATGGCGTAAACTGTTAATATGCATCCCTTTTTACATCCTTAGAGAGAAAACAGCTGTTTGGGTCAAGTGCAAAATGGTGTAATTATTCACTTCACACCCCTTCGGTCCAAACGCTCCATTTTACAAACTCTTAGAAGTGAGGAAACGAGATGGAAGGAGTTGGTCCTCTAGAAAGAAAGCTTAGCAGGAGATGCCATTGCATGAAGTTACGCTAGTTTGACGGATTTTAGCTTGACAGTGTTGGGAACGCCAAAATAACTGGGTGTCCGTGGAGAATGGAAAGATGAAGAAGCAGCAATAGAAATTATACTAATTTGAAAACTTCTACCATTGTCTGTTTGCCCAACTGTTCCCCAAGTCAATCATTTTTCTCTCATTTTATAATAGTCTTTGTCTTTTCTCTCATGTGGACTTCAGGGAAGGTTTTAACATCAACACAAACTTGTTGTTAGCCAAAAGGTCAAATATTGTTCATAACACCCTTTTGTGGCGTTGGCAATACAAAACACATTGATAAGGTCACAATCTGAATAACTCCATCTCAAAAAGAGAGTGAAAAAATACCGGCTGACCTTTTATTAAAATGTGATCTGGGAGAATAGAAAACAAAACCAAGTTGGAGACAAAGGAGAGGCATTTTCATATGCGCCCGGTTTGCTGGGACAGGTATTAGAAGGTCTGGTGTCGAGGGGGTGCTTTGGTGTTATGAGGCAGGAATGCTATTACGGTGCTTCATAAAGCACAGAAAACTGCAAAAAAGAATAAATCTTTACTTCGAGCCCTCTTTTCTCGAGCCCTCTAAATGTAAAATATATTTGATGCTAACTTCTCCTTATGGAGGTCAGACTTAAAAAGATTTGACATGGAAAGCACCATTGTGCATTGATGCCCTCATTTTGTGTTTGCTCCCTTTTGGTTCTACTCTGGGCAAGCAATTAATCACAGACTCACTGCTTTTTTTCTTTGAAGTTTTTGAGGGATGTATGTATACAGAGAGCGTTTTATTGTGCGTTTGGCTTCATATTATAAAGGATAATATGACTCAATGTCTGACATAAATAAAACTCAAACAGTGTTTGAGTGAATTTTGTTACTCAATGCAAGCTGTTTAGGAGAGACTATTAGTTGGTTAGCTAGTTAGTTAACTAGTATACGCAGGTAAACAACATTTTAGTGTGTCTACTGCTTACAGATTTTCATTTGCAGCTTGACAAAAACCAAACAATGTTTGAATTGGGGAATGTTGATTAGTAGGATTTAGTGACTTTTGTTACTTAGTACCTGTTAGTGACTGGATTTTTTTAACTAGTTAGTAGTAGCTATTAGTTGGTTTGTTTCTATTTCTTACTAAGTGCTTATCATTACAGCTTGACATAAACCCAAACAATGTTTGATTTGGTGAATGTTAGTTAGTTTTTGTAACTTTTGTTACTTAGTTCCTGTTAGTTAGTTAGTTAGAGACTATTCGTTTTTTTTTTTTAAATAGTCATAAAGTAGTTTGTTGGTTTGTCTATTTCTTAGTCAGAGCTTATCATTACTTGAAAGTTGACTTGGTGAATGTTAGTTTTAGTTAGTTCTGTTACTTAGTTCCTGTTTTAACTATGGAGTATCAGCTAGTTAATTGGTTTGTGTCTATCACTTACTCAGCTTATCATTACTGACAGTTTGACATAAACAATGTTTGACTTAGTTTTAGTGACACTTGTTACTTAGTTCCTGTTAGTAGTTAGTGACCGTAGCTAGTAACTAGTTATGTAGCAGCAGTTTGTTGGTTTGTGTCTTCTGCTTACGCAGAGATTATTATTACTCACAGCTTGATATAAACCTAAATGACTAGTTAGTTTAGTGAATTTTAATGATGAGCCATTGGCTGTTAGCTAGTTAGGAAGTGACTTAGTTAGCCACCGGTAGTAGTTTGTTCGACTGTTTTTGATGTTTTGTTTGACTTAAACTTGTTAACTTTTTGTTAGTTTAACTTTTTTGTTTGTTACTCTTACCTTTGAAGTTGATTTGTTTGGTGCTTGCTACTTTGATTTGTTTGTAGTCTGTGCCAAGTTACAAATGTTTAAACAGACCTCTCTCCCGTCTCTCTCTCTCTCTCTCTCTCCAGTCTACTGGTCCAGTGGGCAGTGGCAGCATGCAGCTGTTGGAGACAGATTTTTCCCGCACTCTAACTGGACTGGTAGATCTGCATCTCTTCCATCAGAAGAGCATCCCAGTGTTCCTCGGCGCGGTCACCATCGAGCTGTTCAGCCGCCAGACTGTCACCTGATTTACCTGTCATTGCTCGACCACACAGTATTCAGGGAACTCTCTCTCACACACTCACACACACAGCAAGACACTGACATCTACAGAACTCCTGGCTGTGACAAGCTGATCATTTTTAATTTGCATTTTTACAGATTAAGCATTTTATAGTTGAAGGTCATCAAAGCATGACAATCTATATGGCAGCATTTGAGTAGTATAGTGATTACTGTGTATTTTTCCTTTTACCTATAATTCTGTAAACCCACACTGTTTAAGAAACAGGTTAACACGTATGCAAAATAAACCTAAAGATGTGCAGTCTTTTTTTTTTACAAACATCTTTCATGGCAGTTTATTTGCCTGTATTGAAGAAAAAATAAAGACGTATTAAACTTTCCAGTCTATTGTTTGTATTGAGATCTAACGGATTTCAAAACATTGTGTTCAAGTGAATAATGATTCTGTTAGAAGCTTGTTATTGTGTTTTACTTCAATTAAGCATTTTATAGTTGAAGGTCATCAAAGCATGACAAGCTATATGGCAGCATTTGAGTAGTATAGTGATTACTGTGTATTTTTCCTTTTACCTATAATTCTGTAAACCCACACTGTTTAAGAAACAGGTTAACACGTATGCAAAATAAACCTAAAGATGTGCAGTCTTTTTTTTTTACAAACATCTTTCATGGCAGTTTATTTGCCTGTATTGAAGAAAAAATAAAGACGTATTAAACTTTCCAGTCTATTGTTTGTATTGAGATCTAACGGATTTCAAAACATTGTCTGTGTTCAAGTGAATAATGATTCCGTTAGAAGCTTGTTATTGTGTTTTACTTCAAACAACTCAACCTAGTGATTATTGTTATCAATTCCTCATTGAATTGAGGATAAACTAATATCCCCATTGAAACCACAATAGTTGCCTGGAAGCTCGGATGCGAGTTTTATGTCTTTTAAACGTTTGCTTTGTACAATTTGGCACCAAATCCTAGTGGATGTGGGAGTATTTAAATTCCCTGGCCGTTTTAGCTGGCAGCAATTATTGCTCCCCCCCCCTTCTTTCTACTGTCTTTATTTGAATGCCACATAAAATGCCACAGTTTCATATCCTGCACACATTAAGTTTAATCGGATATGACTCAGACTGCTTTCAGATTAATTTTGTCTCAAATCTGTCGCACTAGCGATGGAAAGTGCCACTGTGCCAAATCAATTAGCAAAGAATGCTACCCTCATCCTGCATCCGTGGTTTCAGGTAGTGTGCAGAGGCCTTGCCAGTATCTCTGCTTTCTTCTCATGCCAGAGAATACATTGCAGGTGCAATGTCCCTGCTGTTAGCTGTTCCTATATGCAAACTCAGTCTTTGGCTGGCAAATATCAATTCAGAAAAAGCTACTGTGCACACACTCTCAAGCTGGTCTGCTCTCTGTCACTTTTAGCCTCTGTTGTTTTCACGCTTTTTCTTACTTTTTCGCTTCTTTATTTAATATCATTTGTTTAACAATTCATTGGGTCAGGCATCAACACATTGATAAGGTCACAATCTGAATAACTCCATCTCAAAAAGAGAGTGAAAAAATACCGGCTGACCTTTTATTAAAATGTGATCTGGGAGAATAGAAAACAAAACCAAGTTGGAGACAAAGGAGAGGCATTTTCATATGCACTAGGTTTGCTGGGACAGGTATTAGAAGGTCTGGTGTCGAGGGGGTGCTTTGGTGTTATGAGGCAGGAATGCTATTACGGTGCTTCATAAAGCACAGAAAACTGCAAAAAAGAATAAATCTTTACTTCGAGCCCTCTTTTCTCGAGCCCTCTAAATGTAAAATATATTTGATGCTAACTTCTCCTTATGGAGGTCAGACTTAAAAAGATTTGACATGGAAAGCACCATTGTGCATTGATGCCCTCATTTTGTGTTTGCTCCCTTTTGGTTCTACTCTGGGCAAGCAATTAATCACAGACTCACTGCTTTTTTTCTTTGAAGTTTTTGAGGGATGTATGTATACAGAGAGCGTTTTATTGTGCGTTTGGCTTCATATTATAAAGGATAATATGACTCAATGTCTGACATAAATAAAACTCAAACAGTGTTTGAGTGAATTTTGTTACTCAATGCAAGCTGTTTAGGAGAGACTATTAGTTGGTTAGCTAGTTAGTTAACTAGTATACGCAGGTAAACAACATTTTAGTGTGTCTACTGCTTACAGATTTTCATTTGCAGCTTGACAAAAACCAAACAATGTTTGAATTGGGGAATGTTGATTAGTAGGATTTAGTGACTTTTGTTACTTAGTACCTGTTAGTGACTGGATTTTTTTAACTAGTTAGTAGTAGCTATTAGTTGGTTTGTTTCTATTTCTTACTAAGTGCTTATCATTACAGCTTGACATAAACCCAAACAATGTTTGATTTGGTGAATGTTAGTTAGTTTTTGTAACTTTTGTTACTTAGTTCCTGTTAGTTAGTTAGTTAGAGACTATTCGTTTTTTTTTTTTAAATAGTCATAAAGTAGTTTGTTGGTTTGTCTATTTCTTAGTCAGAGCTTATCATTACTTGAAAGTTGACTTGGTGAATGTTAGTTTTAGTTAGTTCTGTTACTTAGTTCCTGTTTTAACTATGGAGTATCAGCTAGTTAATTGGTTTGTGTCTATCACTTACTCAGCTTATCATTACTGACAGTTTGACATAAACAATGTTTGACTTAGTTTTAGTGACACTTGTTACTTAGTTCCTGTTAGTAGTTAGTGACCGTAGCTAGTAACTAGTTATGTAGCAGCAGTTTGTTGGTTTGTGTCTTCTGCTTACGCAGAGATTATTATTACTCACAGCTTGATATAAACCTAAATGACTAGTTAGTTTAGTGAATTTTAATGATGAGCCATTGGCTGTTAGCTAGTTAGGAAGTGACTTAGTTAGCCACCGGTAGTAGTTTGTTCGACTGTTTTTGATGTTTTGTTTGACTTAAACTTGTTAACTTTTTGTTAGTTTAACTTTTTTGTTTGTTACTCTTACCTTTGAAGTTGATTTGTTTGGTGCTTGCTACTTTGATTTGTTTGTAGTCTGTGCCAAGTTACAAATGTTTAAACAGACCTCTCTCCCGTCTCTCTCTCTCTCTCTCTCTCCAGTCTACTGGTCCAGTGGGCAGTGGCAGCATGCAGCTGTTGGAGACAGATTTTTCCCGCACTCTAACTGGACTGGTAGATCTGCATCTCTTCCATCAGAAGAGCATCCCAGTGTTCCTCGGCGCGGTCACCATCGAGCTGTTCAGCCGCCAGACTGTCACCTGATTTACCTGTCATTGCTCGACCACACAGTATTCAGGGAACTCTCTCTCACACACTCACACACACAGCAAGACACTGACATCTACAGAACTCCTGGCTGTGACAAGCTGATCATTTTTAATTTGCATTTTTACAGATTAAGCATTTTATAGTTGAAGGTCATCAAAGCATGACAAGCTATATGGCAGCATTTGAGTAGTATAGTGATTACTGTGTATTTTTCCTTTTACCTATAATTCTGTAAACCCACACTGTTTAAGAAACAGGTTAACACGTATGCAAAATAAACCTAAAGATGTGCAGTCTTTTTTTTTTACAAACATCTTTCATGGCAGTTTATTTGCCTGTATTGAAGAAAAAATAAAGACGTATTAAACTTTCCAGTCTATTGTTTGTATTGAGATCTAACGGATTTCAAAACATTGTCTGTGTTCAAGTGAATAATGATTCCGTTAGAAGCTTGTTATTGTGTTTTACTTCAAACAACTCAACCTAGTGATTATTGTTATCAATTCCTCATTGAATTGAGGATAAACTAATATCCCCATTGAAACCACAATAGTTGCCTGGAAGCTCGGATGCGAGTTTTATGTCTTTTAAACGTTTGCTTTGTACAATTTGGCACCAAATCCTAGTGGATGTGGGAGTATTTAAATTCCCTGGCCGTTTTAGCTGGCAGCAATTATTGCTCCCCCCCCCTTCTTTCTACTGTCTTTATTTGAATGCCACATAAAATGCCACAGTTTCATATCCTGCACACATTAAGTTTAATCGGATATGACTCAGACTGCTTTCAGATTAATTTTGTCTCAAATCTGTCGCACTAGCGATGGAAAGTGCCACTGTGCCAAATCAATTAGCAAAGAATGCTACCCTCATCCTGCATCCGTGGTTTCAGGTAGTGTGCAGAGGCCTTGCCAGTATCTCTGCTTTCTTCTCATGCCAGAGAATACATTGCAGGTGCAATGTCCCTGCTGTTAGCTGTTCATATATGCAGTCTCAGTCTTTGGCTGGCAAATATCAATTCAGAAAAAGCTACTGTGCACACACTCTCAAGCTGGTCTGCTCTCTGTCACTTTTAGCCTCTGTTGTTTTCACGCTTTTTCTTACTTTTTCGCTTCTTTATTTAATATAATTTGTTTAACAATTCATTGGGTCAGGCATCTTTGGCCTTTAAATTCCCGAATCCCCTTTACTTCTATGATACCCATTTCCTCTCACATCACACATTTTTATATTTTATTAATTTTATCATTTATCATCTGGAGTCGAATAAGGTGGCCTCTCATTGGTTATTTATGAAAGTTTTTGTTTTTTATTATCGTTCGTTATTTAATTCATAGCTTTGGGGTGGAAAAGGCTATATATGCTAATGAGGAGCTGTAAATAGATAAATAATGAATATTTGAGAAGCTTAAGACCAAACAAGGACACTGCAAAAAAAAAAAACATATGGACTCTGAGGAGAGATAAGCTTGCATTGTCTTTGATTACAAATCCAAATGTTTCTATTCGGTGGTGAACCGTGTGAGATTATTCATTTGTAGTATTGATGTCATTGTCTTTCTTTAAGATTTAACATTTTATAGATTTCTTTGGAAACACTTTACTTACAGCCAATGCATTATAATTATTCATAATGTGCGTTGTAATACATTACTTTCCAGTCTATTGTTTGTATTGAGATCTAACGGATTTCAAAACATTGTCTGTGTTCAAGTGAATAATGATTCCGTTAGAAGCTTGTTATTGTGTTTTACTTCAAACAACTCAACCTAGTGATTATTGTTATCAATTCCTCATTGAATTGAGGATAAACTAATATCCCCATTGAAACCACAATAGTTGCCTGGAAGCTCGGATGCGAGTTTTATGTCTTTTAAACGTTTGCTTTGTACAATTTGGCACCAAATCCTAGTGGATGTGGGAGTATTTAAATTCCCTGGCCGTTTTAGCTGGCAGCAATTATTGCTCCCCCCCCCTTCTTTCTACTGTCTTTATTTGAATGCCACATAAAATGCCACAGTTTCATATCCTGCACACATTAAGTTTAATCGGATATGACTCAGACTGCTTTCAGATTAATTTTGTCTCAAATCTGTCGCACTAGCGATGGAAAGTGCCACTGTGCCAAATCAATTAGCAAAGAATGCTACCCTCATCCTGCATCCGTGGTTTCAGGTAGTGTGCAGAGGCCTTGCCAGTATCTCTGCTTTCTTCTCATGCCAGAGAATACATTGCAGGTGCAATGTCCCTGCTGTTAGCTGTTCATATATGCAGTCTCAGTCTTTGGCTGGCAAATATCAATTCAGAAAAAGCTACTGTGCACACACTCTCAAGCTGGTCTGCTCTCTGTCACTTTTAGCCTCTGTTGTTTTCACGCTTTTTCTTACTTTTTCGCTTCTTTATTTAATATAATTTGTTTAACAATTCATTGGGTCAGGCATCTTTGGCCTTTAAATTCCCGAATCCCCTTTACTTCTATGATACCCATTTCCTCTCACATCACACATTTTTATATTTTATTAATTTTATCATTTATCATCTGGAGTCGAATAAGGTGGCCTCTCATTGGTTATTTATGAAAGTTTTTGTTTTTTATTATCGTTCGTTATTTAATTCATAGCTTTGGGGTGGAAAAGGCTATATATGCTAATGAGGAGCTGTAAATAGATAAATAATGAATATTTGAGAAGCTTAAGACCAAACAAGGACACTGCAAAAAAAAAAAACATATGGACTCTGAGGAGAGATAAGCTTGCATTGTCTTTGATTACAAATCCAAATGTTTCTATTCGGTGGTGAACCGTGTGAGATTATTCATTTGTAGTATTGATGTCATTGTCTTTCTTTAAGATTTAACATTTTATAGATTTCTTTGGAAACACTTTACTTACAGCCAATGCATTATAATTATTCATAATGTGCGTTGTAATACATTATATCTTGTCGTAAATTATTATAACTGAATTTAAAATGCATAGTGTAACAATAAATTAATGTGTTGTAATGCATTAACTGTGGTTACAATCATTCATGAGATTGTACAATGCATTATAAGGTGCATTAAGGCATAATTAATGCATTAAAACTACTTTTATAATGCATTTTACATAAAGGCTTTAAATAAAGAGTTACCATTTCTTTTTCCTTAGTATTTTAGTCTTGAGAAAAATGTTAGCTCCAGGAAAAGGTTAATTTTTTACATACAAGGTACTCTTAAAATTTTGAATGACATTGCATTAAATAAAATTGTATTTAATTGTGTTGTTTAAAGAAAATTTTGCATAATTTATGTATTTAGCATATTAGCAGATACTAAGAGAAAGGAAATCTATCAAATGTAAGTATGTAAATCTAAGGGAAAGGCAATATCAATATTACAAACACTTTTTTTAAGCAAACTATTTCACTAAACAGGTTTTTCATACATATCAAAAGTGTGTGTGTGTGTGTGTGTAATTGTATGTATAGGCTGATACTATCAGAAACAGAAACATCACTATATGACTATATGCAACACATTAAATATATCAAGGTATTAAACATACATTCATTTGGAGATTCAATATGAAAATATATTTCTGATTGCAAATTTTAATGTTAGGCAATATAAATTATTAATTTCTTATTAAAGTTTAGTTTTTTATATAACATGTATATTATAGTAACGTTCTGTTTGTACATAAAATTTTTGGACAATTTTTTCCATCCATATTCTTTTTAGGGTCACTGTATTTGCAACAATTCTTTTTGTATATAGATAGCAAAGGGTGCCACCGTTTTTATATATATATATATATATATACAAAAAAATGAAACATGAGCAGCATAAAATGTTCCAGTCCCCTTACTATTGTACTGCTGTGTACAGTATGTCAACATTTATTTCATGCTAATTATCTTTTGAGACCAAAAAGAAGGTCACAAGCCGTTCCCCAACATGTGGTCTCCCATGCTGGGAAAATTGTCCATCTGTCAAAGCGTCCGTGTGTTTCTTCATAGAGGTTTGCTGGTTGCACCGACGAGACTGGCGATATCTCTCTATTGTGTGCCTTATCTGTTCTTAGTTTGCCATGGCATTTGAAACTAGAGTGAGTGTCACGCTGGGTCGCTCCCTCTTGCATTGCCACAGAGACGAACATTGAAGCAGACAGAGACAGGTTCCCTCGAAAGACACAACCCCTGTCACTCAAACTGTGTGTGTGATAAGTGGTTGATTTGAACAGGCTTGCTACGTTAGGGTATTTTTAACTAGTGCAGCTCGAAGAGTGAGAATAGGATTTTGGTAAAATAAAGATTTATGCAGTGACTAGAAAGTCTGCCTGTTTGCTTTTGGATCTCACTTATCTTTCTAGATAATAGTGGGTAGAGGCTTTTGCTGTATTTGATTCCTCTTAGGCTTACAGAAAATGGCCTACAACTAGATAACGGTACTTGTGATTATATTAGCAGCCATAAATCCTCCACACTCAACCTCTTTTTTCAATCTCTATCGCTCCCAACATACACACAAAGTAATGTTGGATATCACTAGTCCACAATCACATTAGCTCTCATAAGCTCGGCTAGCCAATCGTGGCGGTTCACCATGTTCCAGAAGAGGTTTGAAGGGGTGTTAGAGGCACCCTAAAAAGATTACAGAGCCCCAGAAGGAATTTTCTTCATCCTTCATTTTTCTACCTTCCTGTTTGATCTGTTTACCATTTCCTTCACTCTCTCTGCTGCAGGGCTTTATTGTCTGACTGTACCGAATCACGCTCCGTCCGATTCAAAGATTATATCCAATCAAATGACGTTGGAGGTTTCTAAAGGAATCTGTAGCACATCCGTAATGTTATCGTATGTATTTCAAAACAACCAAAAGTTTGAATCAATGTGTTTCTCATGATCTTCGAAATGTGGAGGCTTGAAATTGATTTTTATTTTTATTTTTTTGGTATTTGAGTCAGCCCCCGCTTGTTGGATATTTTGTAGTGTAACAACAAAACCATCATTCTCCATTGGCTGTTTAAAAAATATATAAATATTAAACAACTGTTTTCAACAAAAAATTGTTCTTGAGCAGCAAATCAGCATATTAGTATGATTTCTGAAGGATCATGTAACACTGAATACTGGAGTAATGAAGCTGAAAATTCAGCTTTGCATCACAGGAATAAATTACATTTTAAAATATATTCAAATAGAAAGCCGTTCTTTTAAATTGTAATAATATTTCACAATATTACTGTTTTACTGTATTTTGGTGAAGCACCTTCTTTCAAAAACAGTATATATATATATATAATTAAAATTTATATACACACAAACATATTATTTTAGAGGGATGAATGAAGAGATGGATCTGTGCATTTCTCTTCTAATGCCAGTGGATATTCAGCATTTCAAATGCATTGCAGAAGTGAAAGTGCACTGACTTTTTTTTTTTTTTGGTCACTCCATAACTCAAACGCAAGTATGGGATTTTTATGATAGCAACATAGTATGATTGAGTTTGTCCACACAAATGAATGGATCCAGAGTGTGAATGAATACTACTGTGAAAATGAGCCATTACACTGCAAATCTCTCCATTATTCCAGCTCATTCTTTAAATCTTTTGTTCAGCGCTCACTGTTCATTTCTCTTTTCCCCTCAGGTCTACTGTCATTTATTAATGGACAGACTGTCTTTGTGTGAGGATTTTATGCCAGGAATAGTTTGGGAAGCTTAAAGGAATCAGCAGTTGATGCAGATTAAAATAATGAAATTAAAGACTCTTGCAGCGATTAGTGAGGGTATTCTTATGATGGGCTCTAAAACCAGACTGAAATTTATCTAAAATATTGTTTTGTGAGACAAATGACAAAGGAATGAAATGCTTAATTTTAGCAATTAGGTATGAGAGGTGTGCTATATTTTGAATATAGTGATGGCTAGAGAGCGTTGTTAGGCATGACCGGACTGTGTTCACGAAACAGTGTTGCTGTGGGTCTTGAAAAGGTCTTAAAAGGTAATAATTCGTCCTTCCACAAATTAAGGCTGTAAAAAGGTCAGAGTAGAATGTCTTAAATTGAATGTTGCATGCATTGCATCCACTCAGTATTTTTGTTTTCCAATACAATTATCTAAACATACAAAGATAATGATGTTTATTTGAAATAAAAATGTAAAATTGAGCAAGATGAGGTGAGTTTATGTTTAAAATAAGAACAAATATCTGCCAATCGGTTGTATTTTTCTGATTTCATGCTGGGCAGATATTTGTTCTAGTTTTGGTCATAAATACTTCACTTTGTTCAGTTTCACTAAAAACAAGACTTCTTCTATAATTTTGCTTCTAGTTTAAATGTATCTTGATTTAAGAATCTTTAGACATTTACACTAAAACAAGACCAACCTTTTTTCAGTGTGATTTGAAGGTACAGTAAAAGTTATTTCCATATTCTAATGTTTGGGAACAGAGCTATTCAAGCCTTAAGCTAATTTTTGTCTTTATTTATATTTACATATAAAGTTAATTAAAAATGAATAGAGATCAGTTTTAAGTATTTTCAAACTTTGAAGTCTTGCTAATACAAATCGTATGTTCCCTAGAGATTTATGTTAAGAGAATATATTAATTCCTTTTCATTTATTCCTCACATTTTGTACTTGTCCTAAAAATGTGTTTAAAAAGTCTGAAATGTACCTTCATAAAACCCGCAGAAACCCTACAATACTTGCTTTTATATAGCGGCTAATGCTTAATAAACTTGTTTATACATAAATCCTCATAACTAAACCATGTTTATGCTAATTTTGCAAACATCATAATAGCTTTAGTTTGAGCTGCAGTGCATCAATATGCAGGTGCTAAGCTTTAAAATTTTGTATACACCTAATATTGGTCTCCTCAAGATCTGCTTACGTCCAGTCATTGTGCTTTTCACAACATTTCAGAACATGAAGTTCTGTTGAGTTGCCATCTTCAGCTCTCTGTCTCAGCTATAAATGAGCTCAATCCTGACAGTGTCAGTCTCATACTGCGTGTTGACTCTTAATAAGTTCGTCAGATTGATTGGCCAAGGAGTGGGCTCAGATGGTGTTTGGAAAATAATGTGTTTTTTGAACCTTAAACCGTATAAACACATTTCATTACACCAAATACACAAAATAATGTTCTTTTTAGCAACATCATATGACCCCTTTAAGACCTGATATAAACAGTGTAAATGGGTGACGCTGCGGCTGCAGACACTGATAGTCAAGTCTATAGCTTTTTTCAGTTACAGTACATTTAGGATGAATAATATATCCAGAGATCAACCATTTCTGCATTTACATAAATTCCAAATCAGGGACATGCATTTTCCTTTCTGCCGTTCAGTAATAGTGCCTTCAGCCAGTAGTCAATCACACTGGGCATACGCAGGGCTCCTATAATAAAATATGCATTTTAATACTTATGTAATGTGTAAAATATACATCAAAATACAATAAAAAGGTCTTGTTTTAGCATATCCAACTCTTAAGGTGGACACAAAAAGCAATTTACAAAGAAAGAAAAAACAAATTATTTTGCAATATCACACAGAGAACACTAAAATGCATGGCAGCATTTAAAAAAACGTATATTTTATTATAGTACTACTCCACTAGTTGACTGTATGTATGTAGGTCACTTGCTACTATTGGTATGTACTATATATTTCTTTATTTGTGGGGAATGTTTGATTATTGTATGTTTGTTTCAGAGTGATACTGTTTAAAGGGAGTGTGTTTAGGGACATCAGTGTTTTGTAAGGTGTGTGTGTATGTGTGCGTGTGCGTGTGTGTGTGTGTGTGTGAGTGTGTGTGTGAGTGTTAAATGCAAAAGAGGGCATTAAGAATGATTGGTGACTGTCCTTTAGCATGCAGCACTGTACTGTATGTCCTCTTTTGGGGACGGAGCAGGGCTGCTGTTGCCATAGTGATTGTGGGTCACTTACCGATTTTGAAATGCATTGAGAGACCAGCAGCCACTTTGATGTATCACAATTTTCAAAATGTCTTGTAATAATTGACATTGGGGGTTTTAAAATAAAAGTTTTATGAATATTCCATTTTTGGATAATTACGTAAAAACATTTGCATATAAGCTGCCATGGCAACAGCTGGGACACTTTAAGATATGCTTGGGTTGTATATGTGCTAGAGAAGCTCTCTATTCTAGAACAAATAAGCTTTAGTGTATTATTAAAGGCTCCTCTTACTCAACCCAGTAAATTCATACATAAAATGTAGCCTGTACTCACCTGAAATACTTGATTCTTATCGGGCTCTGAAATACATTCATATTATTGTATTTGCCATTGTCTGGTATTGCTACAGTGGCTTGCGAAAGTATTCATACCCCTTCATTTTTTTCAAATTATGATGTTTTTTGATTTTAAAATCTTGATAACATTATAAGTGGACATCAGATAACAGTACAAAATAACAAAGGCAGTTCACTTTTACAGCCTCAAGTCTTTTTGGGTATGATGTGACAAGCTTTGCACATCTGCATTTGTCAGTTAGCTCTGTCAGCTTGGATGAGGGCTGATAGACATTTTCAGGTTTCTCCAGAAATGTTTCAGAATCAGAAAGAGTGTTTACACACACAAGGAATTCATCTTGGAAGGTGAACCTTCTGCCCATTCTGAGGTTCTGAATGCTCTGGACTAGGTTTTCATTAAGACTGTTTTTGTGTTTTGCTGCGTTGAGCTTTCTTTCTACTTTGACGAGTCCCCCAGTCCCTGCTGCTGAAAACTAGAGTGACCATCAGCATCTTGATCACCACTCTAACCAAGGCCCTTCTCAACCGATTGCTCAGTTTGGCCAGGAGGCCAGCGCTATGAACAGTCCTGGGCTGCGTTTCCCAAAAGCATCATAAGCCTAAGTTGATCATAGCTCCATTGGTGACAATGGTTCTATGATCAACTTAAGCTTACGATGCTTTTGGGAAACACAGCATTGGTTGTTCCAAACTTCTTCCATTATGGCTACATGCTTCAGTGAACCTTCAATGCAGCAGATTTTTTCTGAACTCTTCCCCAGATCTGTGGCTTGACACAATCCTGTCTCTGAGCTCTACAAGCTTGGTTTTTGCTCTGATTTTTCTTTTCAGCTGTTAGACCTTTAATCAAGAGGTGTGTGCCTTTCCAAACCATACCCATTCAACTGCAGTTGCCACAAGTTAACTCTGCTTGAAGTGTAGTAACATCTACAAGTGATATGAATGCTCCTAAGCATAATTTCATGTGCCCAGAAAAGGATATGTATACTTTTGCAATGTAAGCATTTCAGTATTTTATTTTTAATATTTTGGTTTTCGGTAATGACCAGCTGACTGTTTATTACCTACCTACTGTATATACTACCTCTGAAAAATGAGAACATAATACATAACATTGAAAATGTTATATTGTCAGTGCTTACACTTTGATTTTATTGTTGGATTTTAACGAACCCTAACCCCTGAGTTTCCGAGTTGTGCAGCATTTGTTCTAGAAGCAATACAGCATTACACTATGGCTCGAGCATGATCGGTGCTGTTTACAAGCCATTGTGAGATATTAAGCATGAAGTGTTTATTTAAACCTTCCACCATTCACTTTATGCAAATATCCATGATCCTCATATGATCCTATTGGTGAGGATTGCATTGTTGAGTAATGCACCCGTTTGAGGTTTCTGACTGAATAGAAATCGCTACAGTGGATTATTCCCCTCTGTGTGCCTTCTGATGTGGCCTGCAATATTTCATCCACGTTATACTGACCTTGAGGAGCATTAGAGCCATGACCATCCCTACATTCCTGCCTAGCTCACCAAAGAGGGATAATAATGAGGTAATCAGACCATCTATTTATGTACAGAACCGGTCACACATCAATTATATGGGGTGCATGGCCCATTTACTGTAATGTCACACTTGCTTTAAGTTGGCTAGTATTCCCCAGCATTAGTATTCACTGTAGCAGTATGTTCAAAAAATCCTTTCAGATCTTTTTTTTTTTGTAATACATTTATTTTGTATTTTTGTACATTACTATACAGCCTAGTGTAATGCCATTTAGAGTTAAAAAATGAAGGAGCAGTATGATAACACAGCTTTCTCAGTAGAAATGTGTCCTTCCTGTTGCTCAAACAGTAAAGTATGCAGCTGGCAACTCCGAGGTCATGGGTTTGATTTCCAGGGAATGCAAGAACTGAAGAACCTTGAATGCAAGTGTCTGCAAAATGCATAATGTAAGGATCAAACCTTCTTAAAGTCAACATGAATTGGTATTTGCATTCTGCAACATACAGTGCTTGCAGAATTTGACGAATTTCCGTATTTCCTGAAATTGTAACTTTACAAAAAGGTTTGAATCATACTACAGTATGTATGTATATGTATGCAGTGTTGGGAAGGTTACTTTGGAAATGTAATAGGTTACAGATTACAAGTTACCCTATTTAAAATGTAATAGTAGTGTAACTTTTTCAATTACTTTGTTAAAGTAATGTAACTGATTACTTTTGATTACTTTTTGATTACTTTTCTAAATTTCTA
>NW_015652261.1:30997-80169 GCF_001515625.1 Sinocyclocheilus rhinocerous | reverse complement strand
GTTTTTATGACTGGATTCTACGAACCAGTCTGTGTTTTCCGCATCGCAGAAATTATAGGGCCGTATGTCTCGGAGTAGTCAGTGCAATTTGGGAAAGAAATCAGTTAAATCTGTATGTGGATGTGTGTAAATATTCAAATGTAATCCCCTTTGTAATCGTATTTATTTTCATAAGTAACTGTAAATTAATTACACATTTTTTCTTAGTAACTGTAACTGATTACAGTTACATTTATTTTGTAATTAAATTACGTAACGCCGTTACATGTAACTAGTTACTCCCCAACACTGTATGTATGTGTGTGTGTATGTGTGTGTATGTTTACATTTAGAAATGAAATGTATTTTATTTTTTTCTCTAAGTTTACGTCTAAGAATTCTGACATTTTTGTTTTCACCATGGAATAAAAAAAAGGTAACTGCGACTTTATCTCACAACTCTGCCCTTTTTTTTCTCGCAGTTGTGAATTTATATCTCACAATTGTGAGTTAACATCTTCCAAGTCTGACTTTTTTTCTCATATTTACAAGAAAAAAGTCAGAATTGTGAGATTAAAAAGTGCAATTGCCATTTTTATTTTTTATTCTGTGACGGAAACAAGTTTCCATAGAAATGGCATTCATTTTGATTTCATTTTTTACTTTTTTGACTTATTTGAGGTCATCAGGCTTGTGCTGGTTTATGGCAGTCTACCAGTTCTAGAATGCGCTACAAGTACTGCCAATCAGGGGTGCGTTTCCCAAAAACATTGTTAGCTAACTATGATGGTAAGTTCTATTGAACTCTATTGGTTACGACGTAACTTGCGACCATATTTGCTTATGGGAAATGCAACCCAGCTTCATAAGCTGATATCCAAAATTGACCAGTTTTAAAGGGGTCATATGATGCTTTTTTAAAGAGCATTATTTTGTGTATTTGGTGTAACAGAATATGTTGACATGCTTTAATGTTCAAAAAACACATTATTTTTCAAATACTGTACATTATTGTAGGTCCTCTATGCCCCGCCTCTCTCAAACGCTTTGTTTTCTACAAAGTCCCTCCTTCCGACAAGCGCAGTCTGCTCTGATTGGCCAGCTGACGCAGTGCATTGTGATTGGCCGAACACCGCAAGCACTCGTCGGAAATGTAACGCCCCTTACCATAATCGCGAGCTTCATCTTTCAAAATAAATATAAAGACAGAGCCCGAAAGGGTAACAGAGTTGCGTGACAGACACAGTGATAAAGCTGGTATGTGTTTGCAGTACACAAGCCACGGTTAAGACAGCTGACTCCACTGTGACCCTGTCTCTCTCTCTCACACACACACACGCGCGCGCGCGCGCGCACACACACACACGATGCTCAAAACTCCGCATTTGAACAGTCAATAGCAAATACTTAAACTAGTAACAAAACATACTTACAGTAGCTGATTCAGAAGCGCCAGATTGTCATAGCAAAGTCAGAATTACCTCCTCTCCTAGGTTCACGAAACGGTCGTCCATAAAATGCATTGCTGTTCTGTTGTAAGTAATTTTAAAGATTCCTAAATGCATCTACTTCTGGAAGGCCAAATAAAGTGCTTTTGCTTTCGCCTAGAAACACACAGCGTCTCCCTGACATGGCTGCTTCAACACTAACTGCTGTTCCTGAAACCACGCCTTCTTTCTTTGCATGAACGTTTGGGCGGCATTATTCAAATATTTTCACATAGTGAGGTAGATATGTGGGGGCGTGTTAGAACGAGCGGTTTTAGGGGGGCGTGGCAGAGTCTTAACTTTGATAAAGAATATCTCTTTGGATTTGAGACTTTAGTCTTTGCAACTTCAGGGATCTTATCTATGCACAATCAGCTTGTAACACTCCAAAGAGAAAGGAAAACTTGAAATCACATCATATGACCCATTTAACAAACTCTCAAAGTGTCAGTCCTTCTCTTACCCTTGAAACTGATTCTTGATTCTTTTATTCCAGTTTTCCTGCTTTCTTCCTTCACTTGCTTTTTACTTGCACACATGCATTCCATAGTTTGGCAGGAGATCATGACACTGATCAACCTTAAGCAAATTAAAACCTAGCTAATTAGCCAGACTGTCAGTCTAGCTGCCACATGTTTGTGTGTGAGTGTGTGTGCATCTGAGAGAGAAAAACTGACCGTATTTACATCAGTGTAATTCAGTTATTGTAATTCAGGTAGACACGTCGCCCCTCCTGCCTCGCTGACAAGAGTCCGTCTGCTAGACTTCATCATGAAGTCATCTCAGATACCCTTTAGATAAACCCTCATTAGCTACAGCTGTGGTAATGAAGTTTCCATATGAAGAAATGGTGTAGAATCAGCCAATATATTATTAAATGTAATTCTGAATTAAGGAATTCATATTTTATAACATCCTGTAATTGGCCCAGTGGTTCACCCCACTTTACTCATTCCTACAAATACAAAAATTAAGATCCCTGAGTAGTTAACATCTTTTAATTTCTATTATTTATTTGATTATTATGATTACATTTTACCTCCTAAACCTCCTTTTTTGACAGGTTTTCTTGTCAAATTTTTACATGTAGCAGAAGCAACTTCATTATACATTTTATCAGTTGATGCATTCCCTACAATATATTCATGCAAATATATCCTTTAAGAGAATTACAGAATTAATGTAATAGTTCACCCAAAAATGAAAATTTGCTGAAAATGTACTCACCCTCAGGTCATCCAAGATTCAAAATAGCCTAGTAAAAATATTTCAAAATGTTACTGTTTTGGTTTTTGCTGTACTTTTCAAATAAATGCAGGCTTGGTGAGCAGAAGACAAAACATCTTTATAAAACATAAAAAATCTTACTGTTCAAAAACTGTTGACTGGTAGGTTATATAGATTACAGAAATGTTATATTGTAATGTTTTTATATCTATTTTTTATTTATTTATTTTTATTTATTTATTTTTTATATATAACATTTCTGTCCCCCTCACTTCTGAAATGATGGCTACGCCCCTGATTAAATCACTTGGATCAGTGGTTCCTCTGCAGTGAATGGGTGCCGTCAGAATGAGAGTCCAAACAACTGAAGAAAACATCACAGTAATTAACATCCTGTAATTGGCCCAGTGGTTCACCCCACTTTACTCATTCCTACAAATACAAAAATTAAGATCCCTGAGTAGTTAACATCTTTTAATTTCTATTATTTATTTGATTATTATGATTACATTTTACCTCCTAAACCTCCTTTTTTGACAGGTTTTCTTGTCAAATTTTTACATGTAGCAGAAGCAACTTCATTATACATTTTATCAGTTGATGCATTCCCTACAATATATTCATGCAAATATATCCTTTAAGAGAATTACAGAATTAATGTAATAGTTCACCCAAAAATGAAAATTTGCTGAAAATGTACTCACCCTCAGGTCATCCAAGATTCAAGATCCAAGAGTTTAGTTCTTCTTTGAAATTGATATGGAGAAATGTAGCATTAAATCCAGGGGCGTAGATTACGCGGGGGACGCGGGGGACGTGTCCACCCCACTTTTAATATCACGTAAATTCGTCCCCCGCACTTTTTCG
The DNA here is from genome assembly GCF_001515625.1 of Sinocyclocheilus rhinocerous. NCBI lineage: Eukaryota > Metazoa > Chordata > Actinopteri > Cypriniformes > Cyprinidae > Sinocyclocheilus > Sinocyclocheilus rhinocerous. The sequence goes on along the minus strand of NW_015652261.1, from coordinate 76,609 downwards.
GGCAAGTGTGTTGGCATAGAGGTCTTCAAGAGCCAGTGTGAATAAATATAGTTCAAAAACTGTTGACTGGTAGGTTATATAGATTACAGAAATGTTATATTGTAATGTTTTTATATCTATTTTTTATTTATTTATTTTTATTTATTTATTTTTTATATATAACATTTCTGTCCCCCTCACTTCTGAAATGATGGCTACGCCCCTGATTAAATCACTTGGATCAGTGGTTCCTCTGCAGTGAATGGGTGCCGTCAGAATGAGAGTCCAAACAACTGAAGAAAACATCACAGTAATCCACACCACTCCAGTCCATGAGTTAATGTCTTGTGAAGTAAAAAGCTTTGTGTTTGTAATGAAAAAAAAAAAAACTCATCTACATCTTGGATGGCATGAGAGTGAGTACATGGTCTGCAAATTTTCATTTTTTGGGTGAACTAAAGATAAAATATTGACACTTGAGGAAAACTCTATCTCAACTCTAAACTCTATCTCTAGCACAGTATTTTGCATATTCATTGCCAAGCAATTTGACTATCGAGAATATTTGAATAATGTGCATTCATCAGTTATGTTGGATATATATGCAACACTGCTCAAATTGATATCAATATTTTAAGATGGGAAATGTGTACTCTTAACTAAAACAAAAACAAAAAGAACATTTTGGAAACGTACTAACACCAAACTGTGTGTTGAAATGTTAAAACTGAAATAATAAAATGCCATAGTACAATTCATTGCTGAACTACAACAATAAATTGATAGTACAGAGTCTGAGGTTATGTTTCCCACACAGATTAAGCAAACAAAATCTTTCCTTGGGGCTCTCGTGGTTTTAGTGAAAGTACAGGCTAATGGTGAGCACAGGCATTCAAAGAGTGTAATTAGGTAGTGATTACCGGATTGAATCTCACTGAACCCCATGATGTGAACTCCTACTGAAGCCAGTAACAAGTGGCAAAAGGTCACTGTCTCTCACAGCATATAGTTAAAAAGACATCTTTATCAGTACTGACTGGAGGCTTTGTATGCGAATATATAGGGATGTACGTTGGCTCTTTTAGACCTCAACAGCCTGATTTGATTTAATGGATACAGTGTGTAATTATAAGATAATAGAGGATCAAATTTACACCGAGCAATTTTACACCAAAAAAAAAAAAGAATATTACTTTCACCAGATATGATGATTAAAATGTACAGTTTTAAGCATGTAGTTAAAACTGATGCTGCTTTTACACTGAAATGTGACAGTGTAAGTGATAGTGAGTCCAAGCCCACTGTTCTGTATCCTTTGTTTGGGAAAGTGAATAAGAACCACTAAAAAAATAAATGGGTGCGTTCAGATCAACTGAACTTAAATTAACTTCACAGGGTATTTGGTCAAATAAGATTCCAAGGTAATATACTGTATATGGGAAGTGTGTACACTCAGTCTGAAGGGCACTATACATGGAACAAATACATAATTTTATCACAGAAAAATACACGTTGATGTATAATGTATATCTATTTTTCAAAACTATGGGGTCAGTAAGATTTTTTTTTAAATGAAATGAATACATATATTTTAAATTGATCAAATGTGACATAAAGACTTTTAATATGTTCTAAAATGCTGTTATTTTTAAACTCAATTTATCAAAGAATATCAAATAATATTAAGCAGCACAACTGTTTTCAACATTGATAATAATAAATATTTCATGAGCATCAAATATGCATAGAATCATCAAGACTGAAGCAATTGCTGCTGACAATTCAGCTTAATAAATGGCATTTTAAAATACAGAAAAAAGTTATTTTCAATTGTAATAATATTTCGTAGTATTGTATTTTTATCAAATAAATACAGCCTTGGTGAGCATATGATACTTTCTAAAATATTTAAACTTACCAACCACAAAATCTTTAACAGCAACATTCATTTATATCTATTATATTCATTTATATTTTAAAACAAGTATTTCATCATACTTAAAACGTTTGTGATTGATGACATTGAAGAGCATTGAATGAATTGGACACATGCAGACATCACCAGCTGACCATGTAAGAAGCATTGAACACTATAGGGACCCTGTTAATCAGAATACAGCTAAGTACAAAAAGATTTATGTTGTTATAATAGCACATCATAATTTGCATAGTGCACTTTATGTTGTTATCTTTTGTAAGCCCAATGTTCTGTTGGGTGATAAAGCAGCAGCAACATAAATTAATGGGGTGTGTCTCCATCTGCTCCCTAGTTCAGTAGTCACTGCCCAGGGAGTCGGACGTTTCTACAGACTGTCTTGTTATTAAAATCAGCATCCCAGTGTTTAGTGAATTAGTGACTATTGCTAGTCTCTGAATTGGTGTTCACAATATATTGACTTACAACATAAGGAATGGGATGAGACACAGCACAAGTTGTTGTTTTTTAATAATGCCTGCTTTAAAGTAAAAGAACACTCATGGAACACAGGAGTGGCTTTCAGGTGCGCTAGCAGAGCTGCTATGCTTTTCACAAATGACAGTGTCATAGGTGTGTTGAAAATGCTCCATCACTCCATTAAAGGTGCCTGCAAACAGGCTGTGATGGAGGAGGCCACTGCAGGGTTGCCATGACCTCTTCTGAGTGACAGGTGCAGTCGGTCAGCCACCAGAGTGCTTGATAGAGTAGTGATGCCGCATACCTTCCCGTCATCTCCATCAGGAGCTGCTAACAATTTGACATTGAGCGCATACAGGTGCCTTGTTTAGATAATTCATGCTTTTTGGAGAGATGTGTTTTCCATCTTTTTAAAGTGTTACTTTGAGGCACTTTTACATTTATGTCTTCTTTCAAAGCAAAACTATAGAAAAGGGGTTTAACAACCACATAAAAAAGCGATGTTTTTTTTTTAGATTTGATCTTGTCTAGGTAATTCCATATTCAGAGTCTCACTGGACTGTGAAATATTACAGTTTATCACATGTAATCAAGTGTAAATCACCCAAATGGCATTAATCCCATGTTATGAAATTCTTGCATACATTTCTAAATGTTCTCTGGATGTTCAAAAGCTTTTTGTTGTTGTTTTAAAAACTTGTTTTAATTCCGTTTCATCATTTTGACAACATTCTCTGAAGTAGTGACATTTACTGTCCAACTAAAATGTTTCAGAAAATGTGTTCTATGATGAACTATGTATAAATAATGTGTTTGTGCTATCGTTTTATGACCTTGATTAAAGACAAAATAACTTTAAATGATCAATATATTAACATCCCGTCATAACTTCGAGAGAATTAGCCAGATTTGCACATTTTTCCTGACAGTGTAGACAATTTTTGTCAGCAAAAAAAATATAGAATGAGAGCGGGAGTGCTGACTTTTCTTATCATAGCAACTTTTTAGATCGTTCATTTACATCAGGAGTGCAACTTCATTGACATTATGGGTGGCAAGTTTATATAAGGTCTATATAAGATTTCTGCACATCAAAACAATGTGCAGTGAGGCCCAGAAGTCTGAGACCAAATGCTTCTGTTTGTATCTGTTCATTTCATTGGTTTGATATTATCACCATAGAAATTGAGCGAAAAGCAATTTGAAAAATCACCTGACTCCACAAGTTTAAAACCTGATGATCATGTTCTCAAGCATGATTTGAAGAAGAACATCATACATTCAGCAGCAAGGAGTCCACATGGTCAGACACAAAATTTCTTATTGATAGTGTAGAATCTGAAATGTTTCTTATTAATATTATGTCTTAATGTTTCTGCAGTTTTTGATTTCCAGGTTTATATTTGATTTTGAATACCAGATTTTCAGCACACACTTTTGAACCCCATTGTTTAAGTTGTTTGTTATATACCCTATTGATATTAGCTCATTTCTTCTGGTATGCTATAAGTCTCTGAGGCCCAGTAGGTTTCTTATAGGACATGCAATTACATTTCAGCCCACCTCAACGTGTTTGTGCTGTTCTCACGAAAACACAACAGGGACTTACCTTAAGCTCCACAGCTGAACACGGCTTGAGGCACAATTTGTCTTTGAGAAAAAAGTATTTATTCTTTAAGAAATAAAACCATTTTTATTGTGCTCTTTGACATTTCCACCAGACATGAAAGCCCTTAGATCCATTCTTTCCCTCTTACAAGCAGCCCATACTATTTTCTTTCAGCTTACTTTCAGTGTCCATGGGAAATCTGGAGTGCTACAGTTTGCAGTATAAGAGATGACAATCAACTCAACAGACCCGTTAATGAGATACAGTGCATGTAAGTTGAACCTTCAAAAGTATGGATTTGCACTAGGGACATGTTTTTCAAAGAGTTTAATAATCAAATATTTAAAATGTATTTACTCATAAATTAAGGAAAAGATGCGAGAAATCTTCTGGTGGTTTAAAGAAGAGCCCCATTTCATTAATTACAGACATTTGGATTAAATAATTATTTTGTCCCTATTATCATGCATTAGTCCTTTCTTGTAGGCGTTCATTTAGCTCAGAAATTACCTAAAATCGCCTAAACATTTTAAACGTAATTATGTAACAAAACAGAAACAATCTTCATTAGGTACAAGATGACAGTGAATGTTCAGGACTAGGCTGCCACAGAGAAACAATCTCCAATTTCAGTACAATAAGCAATAAATCAGTTCAACAATCAGTTTGATAATGACATTTTCATTCATAAAATCAGTTGGTGAAATGAAATTTCCTCCGTAAATGGCACACAACCTGACAAAATTACAAACAATCTACCCGTGTTTTGAGACGGTGGATATGATGATTTAAAAACAACACTATGTGCACTTAATATTAATATTAACAGGGCTTAATATTTGGTTGACAACTTTTCTGTCAGACATTTGACATGCACTTTGATTCAGATATCATTTAAATGTCATGTTATTTCACTCCATGAAGCAGGGTATTATAATGTGTGTTTTCACAGTACAGGTCTTAAAATTTGTTTCCTCAAAATTTAGAGGCCAATTCCATTGTTCTAATCAGTGGAATCTAAATTGTCTATGAGCATTAATGGCGGTGAGAAAAATTCGGACTGCCTAGATCAGCACTTTAGCCCTGGCTTAAAAACCATAGACGACATAGCTCTGTTGAATCTCAGTAAAAAACAAACCCCAGGACTGATTTAGCAAGGTCTTGGGGTTCACAGTGGTTTAAAGTAGGCATGTAGTAGCAATATCTTTGACTGAGACAGAAATATTTCTGAAGGTCTTGCAAACAAGAATCGAACTGGGTTTAAGCTGAACTAAGCCCCAAATACTGTAAAACTGATGTCGGAGAAAAATAGTGTTAACACGCAGTACATTCATTCTCCAGTATGCAGGACTTGTGTTGAGTTTGTGGGGTCAGTTTTCTCAGTAGCACTGCTTGAAGATCTGTTCATGAAATACAATAGAAAGCCAAAAACAGTTCTACCTGCACAGCTGTGTCTATATGTAATCACATTGCAGGTGCAAGTCTTAAGGACTTGAAACATTCCTTGTATGTTTGAAAATGTAAACTTTACAAAAAAGAATGGAGAACGCATTAAGAGAAGCTTTTCTTCTGAAAAGTTGTTGTTTCAAAATCCAGTAGAGGTGTGCTTCTGTAGCAAATTCAGCAGTTGTTCGTTGAACAGTCGCTAAGAAGAAAAAAAGAGCGTTTTCAAAGTTGCACAGTCTGTATAAAAATCTAAGGTTAGGGAGAACAGTGTTCGGTAGACATTTTGAGTTGTATGTTTTTCCAAGTACACAACAGTCAATACTGTCACAGGACACGGCCATGCGATAACCAAAGATTAATTGTAATAAGAAGAAGAATCAATCTGAACAGTAATACTACTAATCAATGATGGTCATGATGATGAGGATGATGATGATAATATAATAGTAGTTTATTGTTATTTCCAATATATAAAAATCAAATGTTGAGTTGAGGTTAATACTGTAAAAATGTTCTATTCTTACCACTTGGCACGTACACTCACTGCAAGATCTACAGTATCTCGTATTTTGTTTTCATTCTCAAACAGAATGATTGAAAAGAGCTAGCAATACTTCTAAGCTATTTCTCTAAAAGTGAGTGCTGACTTGTCACTTAACCATTGATACTGGCTGGTTTGGTCCAGAGATTTGTGTGGTCTTCTTTAATCGAACGAGCTATAAAAATGGCAATCATGATTTCTGCTGAGCAGAGACTCCTTTCCAGTAGTCCAGAATGTCATGTAGGTCCTCATCTTTGGCAAACTGTACTTTCCTCCTTAATGCATGACCTGCTGCAATGTACTCTTCCTCATCCCTATGGCGTTTACGGTGGAGTTTAAAACGCTCCCACAGGCTAAGAGAAGGCCTACAGCTGTACTCAGGACTGGAGTAGCCACTCAGGTTGTGGTACTGCGGTGAGAGCTGTGAATAGGACAGCTCCCGTGGTCTGGAGCGCGTCAGCGGCTCCAGAATGGATGACTTCTGGCTCCCCGACACCTCTATCGACTCCTCTATATGGTGGGGACCAGGGTAGGAGTGCCTGTGTTCGCTGTATTGTCGAATCCGTTCTGCCTCCGCCCTCAGGATTGCAGCAGCTGGAGTGACTGTTATGATTCCTGACTCATCGAGTGGAGATGCCTTCTCAATATATTTGGACTCTGATCTGTAAGCTCCTTCGGAACGGAAAGAGCGTGGACTGCGCAACGAACCACTCGAGGATGTGCTTGCACGCTTTTGCGGGGCATCCATACTGTGGTGCCTCTGTAGAGGATGATGGTACCCTCCTTTGTATACTGGAGACAGAAACCCAGACTTGCCCGGTGGGTGTTCTGATATAAGGACCAACTGCGGCTCCGCTGTGGACACGGCGCCGGATTTTGCAGCCTGGAATGATGTTGAATCGGATTTGAGTGCATCTATGCAGTTGTTGATGATCTGGTTTACTTTGTCCACTTCTTTTGCAATAGTGGATATCTCTGCAACAGATCCCTGGCTGGTTTCTGATGGAGGAACGCTGCATTCCCTAACGCTGCGCTCTGGTTGCTCTGATCTCACTTCCATGTAATTCCCTTTTGTGGTCTTTGGTGTCCCAGAGATCTCTTGCATCTTATACTGATCTGAGTCACTGGCAGTTGGCAAGTATGGCATCCTTTGTACAGTCTCACCAGCGGACAGAATTTGTTTCTGGGACAGCTGTGATATAGTCCCTTGTTCCAGTTCAGTTCCATACTTCATCTCAATCAAGTTTCTTTTCATCTTTTCCAGCTTCTTGCTCTTTGGCTCGTCTTGCTGTTTGCGCTTTCTCAAGCAATGGAACACTACACCCAGAACGATCAGCATCCCAAAGAGACAACCGAGGATGGTCATAATGTAATGAGTGGCTGTTGAATCATTTGCCACATGTTCTTGCAATGTCCTTGGTCCTGTGGAGATGGTCAGGCAGGTGTGGTTGAACCTCAATGAATTACGAATGGATGCCACACAGTAAGTGTAGTTAGTGTGAGATTTAAGGTTCTGTAACTCAATGTCTTCTCTCTGGCTTTTCAGGTTTTGGATATCAGTGAAGAAGCTGTTATTGTACAAGACAAGGATGTACATTTTTCTAAACGGATTTGGAATCTGAATCGAGATTGTCGCACTTGTGTGGGTAATGTCTTTTAGTTTCATTAGAGGACGTGCATCTGGATCCACAAAGGTGGGGCTGATGCTTATGGTCTCCTCCTCTGTTCCTGAGGAACAGTCATCCAGTCCGCAAGGGCTTAACATTGTTGGAGTGTACTCGTCTGAAGACCCTTGAAGATTCGGTGTCACATTGTCATCGATGCAGACAGAGGAGAGTGCATGGAAGGCATTCCGAAATCTTGGCATCCTGGGGTTCTGACTCAAGAGGCTGTAGCCTGAAAAGCCAGGGGGCGTGTCGCATGCCATCCGCTCACTTGTCCGGTTTGGGAATGCAACAAGCCAGCGCAGGAATCCCAACAGCTCACATGAGCAACTGAACGGGTTTACATAGAGCTCACACGTTGTAAGCTTCGACAGACCACGAAATGTAGCACCATCCAGTAGCTGAATCCTGTTCATGGAAAGGTCGATGTTTTCAATCGCAGGACACTCCCAGAAGGCATTGGCTGAGACGGTCTCGATCAGGTTAGCCTGAAGGTACAGGTACTGTAAGCGTCCCAATCCTCTCAGCATTCCCTCGGTCAAGTTCCTCAGCTTGTTAAAGCCAATCTGCAACACTTGAAGATTAAATTGGGCTGAGAAAGCCCCATCTTCAATATAAGAGATGTCATTCTTAGTCAGGTTCATGTATGTGAGATTGCCGAAGCGACTTAAGGAAGAAAAGTGGATGCTTCGAATCTTGTTCTCATTGAGTCGCAGGTCAACAATTGTGCTGTTAATATGCAATGGGATATTTTCATATGGTGGCTGGTTCTGGCTGCAGATTGCCAACCATACAAATCCCTTTTCCCCTTCAATCAGCCAGCAGTCACCCTGAACAACAGGCACCCTTGTCAATGAGAGGAACACAAGAGCCATAGCCCAGCAAAGTAAGGCACTGGTCACCATACCTCCTCCATGTCCACTGGACCCAGGTGAAATAGACATATGTGCTTCAGCCATAGCCCCAGCAGATTTTTGTTGTTTACACACGTTATGATCTTTTTAGCAGTATTCCACTGGATATTCAACAAGGCTTTGATTGTAATTGAATGTAACAGTTTAGGAACATCAGCTTGAGAAAACCGATTTTTGTTTTTCTCTGTTCAGTGTACGCTTGGTGTCTTGTCACACTGGAAAGGAAGTTTCATTACGACCAGAGTCTTGTTTGTGTGCAATAGCTTTTCAGATAGCGAATCTGAGCATTCCCACGCATAGCCTCCCACAGGGCAGGAAGTGCTTGTGTTTTCCGAGGACATCATTTCTCATCAGATACCCGCTCATGATCAGATTTTCATATTGCGTCCTGCAGAAATAAGAAGAAAGAACATGATTATTGATATTTGAAAAAACTAGGTCAAGTCGTAACAATGCTCCCTCAGAGAGAGTAACAAGAGTACAAAATTATATAAATGTGAATATTTTGCACAGCACATTATGAAATAACCCACTTACCCAAACTTAATGCCATGGCACTTTACAATTAAGTCCAAATGAACACCCACTACTTCCATTGTACCTTAATTTCCAACTATTAACGGTGATACAGAGTGCAGAATATTGTCTAGTGGCATTTTGGAGCTATTTTTAAAAAGTCCATTTTTGTTTAGCTGACGCCATGTTTTTCATGTGTATATAATCATTACGGTTGCTCACCTACTGAGAGCTAAACTTAGCTCGCACGCTCTCCGAGACCAATTAACGTCTAACAGCTTACCTCATCCTGATAATGCAAACACACACTCTATACAGAAGAGTTTACTTTTACGTCTATCCACCTTATTAGCTTATGAGACCCTCTCCACTTGGCTAATGAAGGGAAACCCTTAAAATAGACTGCTTTTTAAATTACAGCGTGACCTAAATCAAACAACTGCTAAAGATAGAACAATATACAATAACTTAATGGTTGTTTTAGATATGGAGCATATATTGCATGTGCCTCTCTTAAAAGGAAATTGGGTTTTGTTTGTACTCAAACATTTCAATAATTGTTCAGAATGTATTGGATGATTTTTTACGTATCCAAACAGAGCTTGTTTGCATTTGTGTGCAAGGGAATAAAAATATGCTGACACAACCTAACCTACAGCGTAATTAAAGTACAGTGAAAAACGAATATATCATCATCAATTAGATAATACTGGTGCTATTATCTAGTTCATGATGATAAATTGGATTTTCACTCTACTTTGATTCATCTTAGCTGTTTTAAACTGAACAACTAAATGATTTAATATGAAACAATATATAAACAGTCAGTATTTTAAAAAAATCACTTGAATAAAGAAACATTGCAATTGATTGCATTTTTTACAGACTTGACCTGGCTTTGGTTTCTAACAGGAGGGAGTACTCCTGCATATACAGTAGCTGTGGAAAGAGCTAGGAAAAAGTTACCACTAGAACACTATTCCTTTTCAAGAAAGGGGTGGATGGAACAATCTTGTAAAACTGCCGTGATTATGTGATAGATAAGCTGTGCTTTGGCTAGTGCTGCTCTACAGATTGTACATTGTATTGCCGGTGCACTCCATGCTGCTTAAATGGACCAGTCTGATGATGGTGAACATTTTTCTTCCTTTAAATCCTACTATAATTACATTGTATATGTATCTGTCTGGGCTTCAAATTGACTGGCATCAAAGTCCTGATGTTCTCCATGGCCAGTGTGCGTGTGCGTGTTTGCAGGCCCATTTCATGTGGACGGGAAATGGGTAATGCTGTCTGGTTGAATTCTGATTCTGATGCTTTACAAAGTGCTTGTTTCGCAAGAACATTGTAGACAGTAGAAGAGGTGGGCAAGAGCCGAGACAGGGTGAAAAGAGAGTTCTGTAACGTCAATCTTTCATAGCATTCAAACTGTATGTGTCCTTACTTCACAGTGTGCTAGGAGTTACACACCACAGTACGCTGCCTCAACTGCAAACGAATCGCTGTTCCCCTAAGTACCCTTCCTATCACTACCAGCATTTTAAATATTCATGTATTTGTATTCGACTACCTCAAAGCTGAATGTTACACCACTGTTTTACTTTTTCCAGAATTACCATTAAATACATATGTGTCACGGTCTGTCACAGCAGTTTACTACAGAGAGACCCAGATGCAGAATGATCAAGGGAGTGAGGTTTATTGACAAGACAAGGAACGAATGAGATGTGAGATTCCAAACAGTAGGAAAGGGCAGTCTGCAGGAGAACAGGAGGATGGCTGAGGTCAGACTTGGACAAAGTTAGGCTGGAGAACAAGGATGATAGAGCAGCCCCAGATAATGAGAACACTGGAGATCAGGCAGCAGCTTGAGAAACCAGGGCTTGATACTGTGAGATGTGGTGAAATCAGTCCAGTCAGATAGCCAGGTCTTGAGAACAGCAGCCAGGGGAATCAGGACACAGAACAGGAACAAACACAAGACCACAAGAGAGAACAAGCAGCAAGATAAAACTGACTACGCACTATGACTAGAAAGAAAAGAACAAAGAAAAACAAACTCAAACTGCAGAGAGCAAATAAACAAAAGAATGAACCATAAGGCAAAATCTAGGAATCGATAACTGGAATAAAAACAGACGAGATAAAAATAAGGAAAGAAACCAAACAAAAGAGTGGTAAGGTAATGACGCAGTTGCAACATTTGAAAGGGGATATTATATTTTTACAGGAAACGCATCTTAAAACATCAGATGTCCAACGTATCAAAAGGGCTTGGATGAGTCATGTTTTTCATTCAAAATTCTCCGCTAACTTTGTTGTTAAGTTTTGTTGTTTGTTTTTCTTCTGATCAGACATCTTATCTCATTTTGCAACAGATGTAATACCTTTTCATATGTCTGCAAAAATTCAATAATAAAAAGAAAAAAAAAGAAACCAAACAAGAGGTTTGATAAAACTAGAACAAAAATAAAGACAGGAACTAGACTAGAGCAAAATAACAAAAAGCAAATAAAACCTAATAAACCTCTAGAAAACTAAATGCAAAGCTAGACTGAAAGGAGTGTAAAATAACACTACTAATACCACTAGTAGACTGACAAAAGAATTCTCTTTACACAAGGAACTAATGCAATGAACCAGCAGATTTTTTTTTTTTTTTTTTTAAGATATGCCATTTGGTTTAGTATTTGAATGAAATGCAGTGACATTCATACATTTGTAAGTGTATTGTGGTGCCCAAATATTTTGGGGGCCACTGCAGCTGTGTGTCTAGGATAACACACACACAATTCAATTCACAGGAAGAAATTTGTACTGCAAATGTATCTACTTGATAAACTTGACATTCGGCAAATGTGTAATACAGTTCAGAATGAATAGAAATAATAAATCAAGGGGACTATTACACTCTGTCAGAAATATGTTGTTTTATTATGCATGCTGAAGATATCTTCTATATGAAGTATTTGTTCTGAATGTTTCAGACAGATTTATAACTGACAAACCATGTTAGTATCACAACAGACCGTTTTAACAGTGCAGTCTTCATGAGAACAAGCCTTTGGCTCAGTCATTCGCCCCAAAACACTTAACCTGCATGTCAAACCATTCATAAACTTCAAAGGAAATGGCTTATTGTGTTCGCTTCCACATTCTCAGAAAAAAAGGTACAAAAGCTTTCACTGGGGCGGTACCTTTTCAAAAGGTACACTTTTGCACCTTTTAGGTACTAATATGTACACTTTAGGTACAAAGTTGTGCCTTTTGAAGAGGTACCACCCCTGTGACAACTTTTGTACCTTTTTTTCTGAGAGTGCATGAACTGACTTCGATACACTACTGCACAGCAAGAGGCGTTCAAGCAGTCAGACTGACATTCAGTACTGTGTGTCTGTGTTCAAGCGTCAGAGAGGAAGGGATTGATTGTGTGTGTGTGTGGGGACTTGAATGTAGTTGCTTGTGGCTTAAAATAACACACTCCCTTTTTATGATCAATAAACAACTGTGTGACTCTGTGACATTAGATTAAGCCACTCGCTCTGGGCAAAAATAAGAGAAGCTGTTATCCTCATATATTTTCTTTCTCTCTCCCTAGCTTCTCGTTTTCTAAGTGGAAATCCCAAAATCTCAGGTTTCTGGGTGCAATTTGTGATATTGGAGACATTAGTCTTCTAAAAGTAAACAGACTGTAAACATGTCAAGATGAATCAAAGTGATATGAAGTGATTAATGTAATATGACATTCATTTACACACTAATAAAATGCAGCATCAGATATAGAATAGATGATAAACACATAAAACATCAGTTAAATTATCTTTATGTACTTATCGAGAATATGCACTGCTTATTCTGATTTTGTTTTTGTAATATATAATAATGTATACTACTACTACTGCTCAAAGTTAAGGGTTTGAAAAAAATCTTTAACATGTATTAATATTTAATGTATTTGTTTAATACACTCTAAATAAATTATGTAACTCATGCAGCTTGTTGAGGAGAATTGTTTTATGTATGTTTTGTATAGTGATTAGTCCAATTATGATTAGACATATGTTGTATATACAAGTTTTATTTTTTATGTTAAGTGCCGCTTAAAAAAAATGTTAATTTTGAGTGTATGAATTCAAAAATAAAAATTTAAATGAATTAATTGCTTTTAAATTGTCAATGCAACTACAGTATGTATTAAAAATCCATGTTTAAAAAATACAGTTAATTACATAAATAAATAACTTCATAAATAAAGCTTTTTTAAAATGACATTTTTACAAAGCATTCACAAATTGAATGCCTTTTAACTGATTTTTCAAGTCTAAAGTTCATTGGTCAATCCATGTGTGAACTGTCCTATGGCTTTTTAACGTAATTGATAAACCTATAAAGAAAAACAATTTAAAAATCTATTTATGGATGTATTTTTACTGTTACATTTAAGTACTATTTTGAACATAAATAGTGATTCAAATATGTCTGATTATTTAGTTTATTTTAAAAGTACATATTTAGCAAACATATTTAGCAAGACATTTTTTGGTGGTCTTCACGGCAGTAACTTTTGCAGAAGCATGCGCCACATTTCCTACAAAACAAGATTTTCATGTCCCAATTGATCTGATTAAGAACATAACACCTTCTGTTTGATTAGGCAAGATTTGACTGTGGCTTTCAAAGCAGCAACACACAAATCTCCAGAGAAAAGACAAAGGACACGATTATACAAATGACTTAAAACAACTTCCTCTATGGGCCTCCAAACGTTCAGATAAACACTGCAGAGTGCGGCATAAATGGGCAGTTGCTAAGTTGTTAGTGTGTAGATGTGCATTGGAGTGTGTTTGTAAAGCTGAAATAATTGTGTAATGGCCATTGTTTAGTGAGTGGGTGTTCAGTGACACATAATTGGACAGGGTTCAGTTAGCACAGCAAGCACGCGTACAGTTCGCATCTGCTGAGTTCTCAAAACACCCAGGGGGAAGCCTTTTTGTGTGCCAATCCATCTCTGTCTTCATCTGATTAAGAAAACAAGAGAAATCCAAATGTTTCGGTGACTCAGGAAATGCTTTTGAAAACAAGACATTGTATAGGGGCCTACTTGTCTGTGGGGACTGTCTCCATGGTTACCCTGCTTCTGGTGACAGGCGCTGCTGCCCATAGGGCTATCTGATTTACACAGTTATGATTAGACTGAAACTACAGATGGCGTGGAAATTCCTACCTAGTCGACGCCACAGACAGGAGACAAACATGAAGCAGTGGCGTGTATACTGTAGATGTGATTGGGCGTCTTGTATGTAGCATGAACTGTGGGAAGGAAGAAGAGGTTTATGGACTGATGTGGCAGACTTTAGGTGCATTCACACCTCACAGTACAAGCGATCTTTGACCACCACCACAGGAAAAGCGTCAAGGAAGGCTGATTTTACAAGGTTGCTTGGTAGCGAGAAGGTGGGAGTTATACACGATAGTTAAAAAAGCACATAAGAAAGGTAAGAATTTGAGGCTTAGGACAGAAAAAGTCATTTTGGAATCAATGTTACTTGTTAAATTTAAACCATAATATTCAAGTCACTTTTCTGTTAATTTCATCTATTTCCTGACACATGTTGTACACTACTGTTCAAAAGCTTGGGGTAAGTTTTTTTTAAAGAAATGAATGCTTTTATTCAGTGAGGATGGATTACATTAATCAAAACTGTCAGTAAAGTAATTTATAATGTTACAAAAGATCTTACAAAAGAAATCCGGCATCACAGTTTCTACAAACATATTAAGCAGCACAGCTGTTTTCAACATTGATAATAATTCAAAACGTTTCTTGAGTATCAAATCAGCGTATTGGAATGATTTCTGAAGGATCACATGACACTGAAGACTGGAGTAATGATGCTGAAAATTCAGCTCTGATCACAAGAATAAATAACATTTTAAAAAAAATTTAAAAATAGAAAGTACTAAGTAGTTATTTTGATTGCAGTAATATTTCATTACTATCTATCTATTTAAATCAAATACATGCTAAAACATTAAAAACCTTACCAAAATGTCTTACCAATCCTAATCTTTTGGATAATACATTTCTGCACACCCATAAAAATATGGAAATAAACAAGACTGAAAACCTCCACCTTGCATATATTAAAAGAAATTGGGGTATATTTAAAATATGTCAACATTGTAGCTGTTAACTGATGTCATGACACATTTCATTTTCTGTTGGTTATGTATGAGACAAAATCACTATTAATATTTAAAAAAATGGCATTTTTAATCCTAAAAAAGTACCATAATGCATTTCATAAAAAGTAAATGCTCTGCTTGTTTTTAGGGTCGCCTTTTTAAGCAGTAGGCTACACTTATTTTCATCTCATTGCGTCCAAAAATAAATAAATTTAAATTTTTAGAATGATTATCCAAAAAGATGGACTTCAGTTGCTATTTCTCTACAGAGTCTCTACCAAAGCACAAGCTCAGTCTCTCTTCCATCTTTTGATTTTTTTTTTTGCAGCACCTCCCATGTAATGATACACCATGTGGCTAGTTGTCTGATACTCATTTGCTGTGCTTTCTAAGTTCAGAGGCAGGAAGGGTCAAAGTTGAAATTGTTATAAAACTTGACATGCACGCAAGACAACACTGACGGAAGCTTGATGCTTTGTCCCATTGAGTTTAATGCATTGGAAGTGTTGACTTTAAGACGCATGCTGAAGATGTCTATGTTGGAAATGCATTTTATTCTGTCATTATTTGCATTCTGTCATTATTTGGGTGTGCGTGTGTTTTTCAGAGTTTTCTTCTGGTGTGGTTATGCGCTCATACTAGAAGATTAGACTGCACATTGGCTCCGAGTAAAAGTGTCAGGTCTATTCACTGCCAACTTTGCGAAAGCTGCATAAATTTGCACGTCTTTCCACAGCGTGGAGCTATTTTTGAACTTGGCAGCCATTGATATAGAGTTTATCCTGGAATAAGAGGGAGAAGAAAAAAAAAAAGGAAGCCATGACATACAAAGTGCAGATTGTGCAAGACCAAAGATCTTCCCTGATGAGACCACCGAGGATTGCCTCTGCACAGAGAGCCTAAGCCTAGTCACATAACATTAAAGAGAGCTCACTCGAAACTGAAGCTTCTGTCATCGGTTACTCACTAAGCTGTTAGTTTTTGGTGATAAATGCGTGCTGTTGTCTTTTGCGGTTCTCTTGTTTTCAGTTCGTGCGATGTGCAATATGTCATTTATTTACAAATTTGCATTAATTAACACAGATGATTTACTATGTAGGGCAGATTCTTTCACTTCATGTGAAGTCAAATATTGTGTAAATGCTGTCTGATCCATTAATATGTAGCATGTAGTGCCCTGGAGATTAGTGATGTGAAGCACACCGGATTAAAGCGTCGCTTCATTGTAAATGTGTTTGTGTATCTGTTTGAGGGCGAGGGTGCTTAAGCATATGAAATTGGCCCTGGGAAATTTTGATGCTTAATGACGTTCCTTCACACTCCAGAAATCTGTTCCATTGCTTTGCAGAGCACAGATCGTGAAAACAGGCAAAAACTAATATGCATTATTACATTTCAAAAACACCATGCTACAAAGCGGTAACTAAAGTTGCGAGGCAGGGGAGTCTGATTAATATTTGGTGAAGTCTGAAACTGCAGTTAGTATTATTTATTATTATATTGATATTTTGAACTAGCTTTTATTTTCATATTTTCAGTTTATATTTTAATTTTGTTATGTGCTTTTGTCATTTTTATTAGTTTTTGATTTTTTAAAAATTATTTCTATATGGCTTTAATTTGTTTTTATTTCAGTTTTAGTTGTTTTAGTATTTCAGCCTAAACATATTTATTTCATTAAGTTGACAGAAATATTTTTAATAAAGTTTTCATGTAATATTTATATTCATTCACCTTTATTTCAATGATCAAAAACAACATTTAATAGTTTTTGTTTATTTGTGTATTCTGTGTGGGTCTTCCGTAGTTCCAGAAGTCAAAAAGCCTCTAGTTTCTATGATGTTTTCTAGATATGGCTTTATTCCGTATAACAGCAATAGCACACAACTTCTCTAAAATACACAATATTTAGAGTTATCATTCATGGATTCCACAGAATCACTTATTTTAGTATATTAGCAGTATTTTGAAGCTTTAAAAATTATTTTGGGGGGGAATTGAAAGAAAACTTTGTTGCACTTTGTACGTCACTATAATAAACATGGCAAGCAATAATACTTTCACACAAATGCTTCCTCTATTTCTCTCAGCGCATTTAAGCAGAGTTGAGAGCCGGAACAATGCGTTTTATAATGTTGAGTGGAGTGTGTTTAGGATGCTGCGTAATACCTGAAGTAAAGTTTTCTTGCATGTTGTTATTGCATGCTGATGCTGTTTAGATTCCCCACTGACTCTTTCTCAGCTGGACCTGACAGTGATGACAGCTCTCTAATTAAAGAAGAATACATTACCTATAATGAGTAGGAAAGAGAGAGAGAGAGAGAGAGAGAGAGAGAGAGTGTGTGTGTGTGTGTGTGTTTGTTTTGTCACTGAGGCTCTACACCGCATGCATGGATTAAAAGTTTGCATTTGACTCTTTAAGGATGCGGTCCCAGAATACAATCATCATAATGTATTAGTGTTTGAAGAAGATAATCACAAGGAAACCGCCGCAGAGGTACAGAGTTAAACTGAGTAGCGTGGCTTACCGCTCGGCATTTTGGCAGTGTGAATATATTTACTGAAGGATATGAATGCTTGCTGTAATTTGGCTTTTGTGTAAATCTCAACTGTTGTTACAAGCTGACTGCGTTTGCTGTCTGTTAATACTGTCTGTATTCTTGCTGTCAGCATTGTCAGACCCAGACGGATTTTCTTCATATTTACTCTGCTGTTTCGAGCTGTGTAAGTCTGCAAAATACTTTTTTTAAACACAAAACGTAATCTCGAACAGTTGACAAGTCTTACTGGTAGCTGAAAACATCAAAATACCTAAAGTATTTAATAAACAAACACACAAGGGCTGTACAGTATGTAGCCTACTGTAGATACATGCTGAATGCTCGTTGTATCTAAAATATTTTTTCTCTCACTGCAAAAAAGGTGACGTGTTGATAAAACGTATTAAAGTTGCAAAACACTCACAAACATTCTTTTTGTCTTATTTACATTTGTTTACACCTCTCCACTAGCTTAGATAGATGTGTCTTCTCTCGGTGCTTGCTAGTGCTACTGTGGTGACTTTTGCATAAGCAGCAACATCAAATGTTGAGTTTAAAATGATGTTTTTACGTGTAATTTGTTACCCAATAAATACATTTTTCCGTGTTCAGGATATATATGGGGAATGATTATTGATAAAACAATATCAAAAATACAACAGCTAGCACTGTAATAAAAATTAAATTTTAAAAATATTTATATACATGTACATTATTTATATACATTCAAGATGTTTTAATGTTTTTGAAAGAAGTCTCTTATGCTCACCAACGCTGCATTTATTGGATTAAAAATCCAGTAAAATCCAGTAATAATGAGAAATATTATTACAATTTAAAGTGACTGTTTTCTGTTTAAATTTATTTTCAAATGCAATTTATTCCTGTGATGGCAAAGCTGAATTTTCAGCATCATTACTCTGGTCTTCAGTGTCACATGATCCTTCAGAAATCATTCTAATATCCTGATTTGCTGTTCAAGATCAAGAAACATTTTGTGTTATCACTGTTGAATGACATGGCTTTGCTATCATTTTTTATTAATGCATTGTTGCTGAACAAGTGTACTAATATCTTTTTTTTTTATCTTACTGCCCCAAACTTATAAACAATACTGTATAAAACCCTAATGAAATCTATAAATATGAAAAATGAATGAATTATAAATGTGCACAAAAATATTAAAAACGATCATTTTAAATTGTAACTTAAGGTAATATTAGACAAAATTTCTCTTTTGCATATATTAAATCAGTGGTAAATTCCTAATTCAAACAGACCAAAATAGTTTAGTCTAAATATTCTAAAACCTGACTTAAATTAAATCTAATTTAATTTACACAACAGCCATGAAAGCACCCATAACAACCTCATCACATGCTAATAATTGCTTGACTTGGCAGCAAGTTTTGCACGAGCAAGAACCACTCACGTTTTATTCAGACAGTCCATTTAAACTCAGCACGAAATCTTCACAGCATTTACACTTTTTAGTAAGATGGAGGAACATGTATGTTATTTAAGAGCTCTAATAAGAAAAAAAAGAGCAGTCCTTTATCCTCAGCTGCCTAATGAATCCATACACTGTGAAACTGAGAAATACTGCTGTTAGGAGCAAGGACCGAACATGGTCTAAAAGGAAAGGTACAAGACCAGCTTCCTTTCAAATATTCACTTCCTCTTTCTTGTTTTTACTCAAAGACACACATCTAAAGAATAAGAGCTGTCAGCATCTCTCTTTATACACATGAACAAAACCTGCAAACTAAAGGATTTCTCACATAAGCGTAGAGGAGGAATAAAACAACCAGCTCAAGACACAGATGGCGGCCACCCCTCCCTTCTTCCTCTTTCTTTGGGGTCTGCAGTGCTCTAGTCTTGACACCTGGTCATCATGACATTCTCCATTTAGCTGTTCAGCATCACCAGCCAGATGAGAATGTGTATAAAAGATGAGAGGCTAACTGACAAGATAAAAGGATGTGCAGAGAAAAGATGAGGGTTTTGTAAAATCACATGCACAAACACATGCACGTCTCTTTAATGCCCTTCATTTCAGTTCTCTGCTGTGTTAGACTTTTTTAAGCTTAGAAGTTTTAAGAGGACATGTTTTAATAAAGATAATGTAAAAGTGCAGAGGCAGCTGACATTTAAAGGAATAGTTCATCCAAAAATTATAATTCTGTCATTATTTACTCACCCATATGTCCTTCAAACCCCTTTTATTTTTTCAGTGGAACAAAAAAGGGAATTTTTAAAGAATATTCACATACACCACTGTGCAAAAGTCTTAGACCGTTAGTATTTTCACCAACAAAAAAATGGTTTTAAGCCAGTTATTTCTATCTTTTGCTGTAGTGTGTCAGTAGGAAATATCAGTTTATATCATTTCCAAACACTCATTTTGCCATTAATTGCAATAATCCAGTGAGATTTTTGTTTGACAACAGCAGTGCTTCACACAGAGATCTGATCTCAGCATCATCCAGTGTCTCTGGAATCACATGAAGAAACAGAACAAACTGAGACAGACTAAATCCAGAAGAACTGTGGCAACATCTCCAAGATGCTTCAAGAGTTTTTACCATTTAAAAAAAATAAATAAATAAATAAAAATACTGTTAATGCAGCCTTGATGAACATCTCGGTGAACTTCTTTCAAAACCATTAAAAAATCTTACTAACTCCAAACTTTTGAATGGTAATGTACTGTATTTTATTTAATGCACATGGATATTAATAATATCATGAATAGTCTCAGCTGAACATTATATTTTGGGTTGAAATATTTCAATTACTTAAATTGTATACTGTTTTAATGCTATTACATTGAATGATCTGGTAATTCCAAGCTACTGTGGACTATGAAATGTGGAGGAATGTAAAGCTGTTGTTGAAATATCTGGTGTCAGGCTATGATCTCCTCTTGATCTTGTACCTGTTATGCCGAGTTCATACGAGTTCGTTCAGTGTGAAACCAACAGTGATGCAACGTCTTTGAAAATCATGCAGTGTGAACTCGGTATTAGTTTCTTTATTTCCCCCTCCCTGCGGTAAAAAAACAAAACATAATTTCACCTTTGTGTTCTTTTAATTATATTGTTTTCTTGTTGAGTGTGATTTGAGTCCTCTGCGGCTGTCATGGTGTTGTGGTTTTGAGTTTTGTTGTTATTGGTTTTCTTTATCTTCTCTTATTATTATGGTCTGCTTGAGAAACCACAATGCAGTCCATAACAATGCTATTATTTCTTTTTACACTTTTATTAACTTTTATTGTTATAGTGCTCAGGGCACAGACCACGTGGGTTAACCTTCGGTTTCATCTCAATGTGATATTGCCCATCCTTATGCTGCTATATCCAAACTATACCCACAACCTCACTGCCGACAGCGTGAGGACATAATTACAGCAAATTCAACAGTAAAAACATGAGCTGAATAGATCAGGAGCGATGCAGTCCGCTGTGCAGTGCTCAAGGCTTTCATTCAGCACAGCGTGATCGGAGGACACCGTCCGCCACCTGTTAGGAAAGCAGGGAATAAGCTCGGTTTAATACTCGTTTCTCCTCCTACACAGAGGATCTCGTTTTTGACCCTGCTTCCAGGTCTCACACCTCAGATCTGTCTCTCGCCCAGATCCAAGGCAAGTCATGAGTGTCTTTGGTGTTGCAATTCACTAAAAGAAAGTGCGTAGACTATGCAGCTAAAAGTCAAGTGCTACGGTTACACTTTAAGAGTGGAGAAGAATGCTCAAAAAATGCAAGAAAATGAAAACATTGCCAGTTCCGGTTGAATAAGACCAGTCTAGTGTCACGGTCGTGTCGAGGAAGGCACACGAAGACAAAGATAAAATCAAGAAGTAGTTTAATAGTATCCAGGAAGAAGATAATCCACATAGATGAGGGGTTGTCACACACCAATTCAAACATAACACCGGGCAAAGACTAGAACCAAAGAGTGAGCTTAAATAAGGCAGGCAAGCTGATGACAAACAGGTGATGGGAATTAACTAATGAGCACTAATGAATCAATGAACTAAATGAGGGCACAGAAGAACTAAACAAACCAGGGGCCGTTCTTCGTACGTCGCTAACTCAGTTAGCTGGATTTGATTTGACATGACGTTTTGGCATGATCTTGGATTGTTTGGTTCTTCGAAGCTCATCCCGGTTTGCTGTCTTAGCAACAGGTCCGTAAGCTTAAACCTGCTAAGGAGCAGGTTTATTTCATGTAAACAGGATTAGATTGCATCTTTTTAAGCAGAATTGATACTTAAAATCTGTCCGCTACCACCGCTACTTTATTACAAGAGTATATCCTACTGATCCAGGGACAATAATTTAAAATAATAATCATTTAAAAATTAATTTAAAGACAATAAAATAATGTTGTGTAGTCTTTAATACTATAGACAGTCAGTTTTACTCACTGAAATATTTATTCGTCATAAAATTATTACTTCATAATTGTATTCGAGTCTTACACACATGCTATACAGATAATGTAGAGTCGTGCATAATTTGAGTGATGACAGATATTATGGGAGTGGCTTGATGGAGCGCAGGAGATGCAGATAACATGATCTTGACCCTTAAGAAACTTTAATTAATGCTGTGACGTAACAAATCTGTTCAAATATAAAATTAAATGAATTGCTAATTACTACATTGAAATAAAAATGTAAAGCCTGTACAAATATTAGAAATCACGAATATAAATTGGGAACATTGTCAATAATTAAAATAAAAAGCAGTGCACATTTCATTTATCTATTATAACATTTATGTAGTTTTGTTCGCTTGGCTGTTTCCTTATACAAGTCCAGAAATTTGTCAAGTTTTTCATCAGGTGTCTTTTCTAATTATATGATATCATTACGTTGCTGTCTTGCCGCCAGCCAATCGCTGCATTGCTGATCATGGTTTCGAGTATCGATACATGGCCCCTTTTAAACCAACCCATGAACGCGCAATTATCTCAGATAACTCAATCCAGCCATACTAATCACAACAGCTGCGTTCGAAGAACCGAATTAGCCAGATCCTGATTAGCGCGATGATATCATCTTGGATGGGACATTTCATCTCGGATGTAATATGCGACGTACGAAGAACGGGCCCCAGATGACTAAACAAAGTGAAAGCACAACAAAAGAGTTCATAACTGTTACATCTAGACTCTTAGTAATTGTATTGTAATTGTATCAATTGGATATATACACTATCATTCAAAAGGTTGGGGTCAGTAGTTATTTATTTATTTATTTTTTTTGAAAGAAAGAAATTAATACTTTTATTCAGAAAAGGAGCCATTAATGGAGCCATTAATTTGATCAAATATAAAGACATTTCTAAGGATAGAAAAGATTTATATTTCAAATAAATGCTGTCCTTTTGAACTTTCTGTTCTTCAAAGGATCCGAAAAAATTTATAATGGTTTCCACAAACATTAAACAGAACAACTATTTTTAACATTGATAATAATACGATTGATTTCTTTAGCACTAAATTAGCATTTTAGAATGATTTCTGAAGGATCAGGCGGGAGTGACCCTGTTACTTTAAATTATTAAACAATTTAAATTGTAATAATAATTCAATAATATTATTTTACTGCATTTTTGACCAAATTAATGCAGACTTGGCGAGCAAGAGATTTGAAATATATACATATCTAAATTATGGTATGCAATTTATTTAAATATATGCATTTCTACAAAAACAACATGCATTCAATTCTGTCATCTAATGAAATGTAAAGCAATGAGTATGTTTCATGCATGAGCATGACCAATTATTCTTAATATCTTGACAATGTGTAGATGATTGCTCATGATTTAGCTCTCCACTATTTATTTATTTATTTATTTTTTGTGGC
Source organism: Sinocyclocheilus rhinocerous (assembly GCF_001515625.1). Lineage (NCBI taxonomy): Eukaryota > Metazoa > Chordata > Actinopteri > Cypriniformes > Cyprinidae > Sinocyclocheilus > Sinocyclocheilus rhinocerous. Next base: position 52,941 of record NW_015652261.1, on the reverse strand, counting down.
TTATTCAATGCGCCCGTGTCTATTCACATTTTGACATCAAAAACGGCAAAACTATGTGATTTCAAACTCTCATGTCAACACTGAGCTATATATAGAACACATGATGCACTCAATGTAAATGTAAATGTAAAACAAATTTGGCTGATAGACAACATTATTATAGTTATGCCTGATTTTTCATTAAACTCTAGCAAATAGTAGCATACAGTTAATGTCTTTCAAACGTGATTGAATTGCAATGAAAATTATTCAATAGCATAGATTCCAGATCCAAATCCAGAGGTTCTGGATCTGGTTCTTAGACAATTGAAGCCCTTTCCTTAAATAAATTCATTAGATGTATTGGTTGTGTTTTTCCCCTCGGATCTGCATACATTTAAGTTGGGATAGAGCCAAAGCAAACCTTAAGCCTTAAGCTTATACATCTATCAGCAGCTGATCCCCCTCATTATGGAGCTTGACTGATATGGGCAGCTATCATTCCCTCGAATAACATACAGCCACCTTAACTGACCTATCGTGTTCCATGGTGATCAACAAGACCTTTTGATAGATTGTGTTTACTTTTGAATGAAAAGAATTGACAGACAACCTGTACAACTCTCGACGGAGGTGAGCAAATGCTTGCTAGGTTTCTATTAGCTGTGCTAAGGAGGGATTATGTTGTCTTGGGGGAGTCAAAGCTTTGTAAGCGAATGAATCCCAAACCTCTAAATCCTATTAGCTGCATACGGAGGTGAGGGAACACAGAGCCATGGCTTAACCTTAAGACTGACAGATGCACAATTGTGTTTTATTGCATCTGTTTGTCCTCTCTCTTTCAGCACAACACAAACACACACACCAATCTAATAGAAATGGTGAGGGTCTCTAAAAACCTGATTCATATCTGTTTTGTTGCCTTAAATGATCTTTTCCCTCTGGTTTCTCCATCCCAATCTAACGTGAAACATGCTGTCGTCACCGGCTGTATACAGTGGTAGGAAGGCATTAAGACCCGTCTGAATTCAGTGTTTGCATAACATCCTGTCTAGATGCCTTCAATCGCTTTTTGAAGGCAGAATATATTTCCTTTGCTGTCGGTGGTTTTGTGTGTGTTTTTTTCAAACTTATGACTCATAAAAAAATTAATAAAAATCAGCATTGTACTAGTTGATATATCTTTGCTTGGTTATTTCTGAAGTTCACTTGAATATGTTGAATATATGATTATCAGACCTTGCATCTAGTGCCTTGGAAGTCTGTCTGAAATCAGTCTAAAGGTTTGGGGTCAGTAAGACTTTTTCAATGTTTTTGAAAGGCAACTCTTATTTAATAGTAAAAAGTAAAAACAGTATTATTGTGACATTTTATTACAATTTAAAATAACTGTTTTAATTAATTTTTATGATGGCAAAGCTGAATTTTCAACATAATTACACCAGTCTTCAGTGTCACATGATGCTTCAGAAGTAATTGTAATATGCTGCTAATATGCTGATTTGCTGTTTAAGAAACATTTCTTATGATTATCAGTGTTAAAAAAAACAGTTGTACTGCTTAATATTTTGTTGAAATCATGATGTTTTTTTTTATTAATTTAAAGTTCAAAAGAATGGCATTTATTTAAAATAGAAATCTTTTGGAACATTATAAATGCTTTTACTTTTGAGCAATTTATTCACTGCACTTGCACACTTGCATATTACACCTCCATTTTCCCAAATATTAAGATATTAAATATTAATATTAATATTATGATTTCCCTGCATTATTCAATATTTCCCACATTATCATACAAGTTAACGCCCCAAGCATCTGGCTTACCTTTACCTTATTTTCTTGTTCATAGTTGATGTTTCAAATTTAATTTGATAAACCTAATGCCCTATATAACCTATACCCTATGATTAGACTTTCTAGTAGACACCAAAACATCCTGAGACCACATTAAAAATCTGTTGCATTATGTATTATATTAAAACCATGCAAAAGACATTTGCATTTGCAATATAGGTCTTAGACGTTTGGACCCACTGCATGTTACTTGCATAAGCATGTATCTCTGTGTGTGTGGTTATACACGAGGGAAAAAGAACAATGAGAAGAAATTAGCTTTCTTGCTCTATTTCTTTCTCTGTCCATTTTTCTTTCCCAACCTCAAAATGAATCTGCTGTTCTGTTACAAAAAAGGAAAATAAAATAAACTTTTATTGGTGAAGGAGAAACAGGCTGGTTGGAGGGGAGGAGGAAAGAGGAATGGATAAAGATATGCATTAGTCAGAGAACGGGAGTGCAGGAGAAAGCCCATGAATCTCAGTCTAACTTTATTCAGCTGGGACCAGAAAAGAGCAAGCCAGCAAGGTCATCTGAGACGGTGTGACGCAACAATTACAAAAGCCTGCCAGGCCCATTGTGATTGGCCATCTCGCTCTTTGATCAATGTCAAGGAAGTTTTTTTGTTTGTTTGTTTGTTTTTTGAGCATGTCGTGATTTCTGCCCTTAACTCTCAATAGTTTAGTATGAGAGAAGTATAGCTTGCATTCTGATTTATGGTGTAGGTGTCAACATACATTGTATAAGAGGGATTTTCATTAGAGAGAGATAATGACGTAATTAAACATGGACATTTATTGTGGATATTGTCCTACTAGGACCTAAATACATTGCAGATATTCTCACTGAATATAAACCTAATAGACCACTCAGATCATTAGGATCGAGTCAGTTAGAAATACCAAGGGTTCACACAAAACAAGGGGAATCCGCTTTTAGCTATTTTGCCGCCCGCAGTTGGAACTGATTGCACTGTATTTTATGTATAATCATTTTCTATTTTGAACTGTCTTAAATTCATTTTAAATAAACTTTTAAATCATTTTCAAAGTTTTTAAATTCCTTGTTTTATTTTTGTGATAATTTTTTTTTATGATTATTTTACTTTCTTTTATGTAAAGCACTTTGAATAACCATTGTGTGTGAAATGTGCTATATAAATAAACTTGCCTTGCCTTGCCTTGCCTTACTATTAGAATGTGGTATTAAATTTTGCAGAAAAATATTTCATAGCAAATGTACCATTCAAAAATGTTATTATTTTTAAAGAAATTAATACTTTTATTCAGCAAGGATGCATTAAATTGATCAAAAGTGACAGTAAAGATATTCATAATGTTATAAGATTTCTGTTTCAAATAAATATTGCTCTTTCAAACTCAAAGAATCACAAAACTCAAATCCGATTTCATGGTTTCTACAAAAATATTAAGCTACACAACTGTTTTCAGCATCGATAATAATAAGAAATGTTTCTTGAGCACCAAATCAGCACATTAAAATGATTTCTGAAGGATCATGTGACACTGAAGACTGGAGTAATGATGCTTTTGCCATCACAGGAATAAATTACATTTTAAAATATATTCATATATATATATATATATAATTTTTAAGAGTGAATGTGGTTGTGACTCCCGTAAATAACCAAAATGTCAACCACAAATGACTGAAATACAGGACTGACAACTGTATTCTATTGCTGTGTGAACGTGGCCTATAACACCTGTTCCTCTGTTTCTGCAGTATCCCTAACAGTTTTTGTACAGTTCTTTGTAGTGCTTCCTAAAGCAGAATAGACAAACCCCTCGACAGATTTTCACATAGCATCTAAAACAATCACCAGGGGTGTATAATTTGTCTGTGAAGGACAGTCCAGCGCTGTGGAGTGTTTGAACATTAAGTTCCTGACTGTCTGATATAGTAAATGCTTTCAGTGCCAGAACATTCTGTTCTGAAATCGAAGCTTTGTGGTAAAGACCACATCACCCAAAGATACATTACAGCGAGAGACAATCAGATTGAAGCTACAGACGTTTAGACTTGACCTCGATGTCAGCTCTATCATCACAGCAAAACTAAGAGAAATTACTGTACATCTGATCGTTTTGCCTTGGCCCTCAGTTGCTCAACACTACTGACTGTGTGTTTGCTTTTGGTAGCATTCCTTTTCTGTTTACAGAAGCATATTGAGCATAATCCAGTGTTTTATGTATATTTGTTAGCAAAGAAACAAGAACAGCCTATAAAATATGAAAATATATTTCATTTTTCCTCCAGTAGCATTCCTCATTTGCAGCATCTACAACAAATGAGATGGAAACGGAATAACAAGTATCTCCTCTGCACCCTGTTTATTGTATTTTTCCTTTGGTCATCATTTATCAAACTTGCTTACTATCATTAGGCCATAACTAGAGGTCTAAATTGTAAATGTCCTACCCACACAGCTGCAGAGATCTGATTGGTGCTCCCAGTTGCTCAAGTATCCAGTCAGATGTCCTTTGAGAAGATCTACAAACACACATATAAGACTTGAGTCATTAATTTGAGACATTAAAATGATTCAGGGCAGTCTTGTTCATAAAGCATCACTATTTTTATTGTTCAGAACTTTATGTATGAATGAACATGAATGATAACCCTGCTCTTTTAGCCACAAATCGAACAGAATAAAATACTATAAACTTATATTGAAGGAGGGACCTGAGCCATATCTATGCACCAGAATATCACAGACACTGGTAAGTGAGATATTTTGACTTTTTGCCCCACTACATTTAAGATTTATGTTTTTGAATTGTATATAAAATTTCCGCCCATTTGGATTACATCAATTTGGTGAAGAAAATATTTACCCCAAGAAATTCCTAGTAAATTTCACAAATAATTGCAAAGCAACAAGTAACACATTGAATTAAACTAAAAATTAGAAAGAATGAAATAGTATTTTCTTGTACTCCAATTGAAAAAATCAGTTTTTTTTTTTTTTACAAAAAAACTTCTTTTTTTTTAGCATGAATAAACTTAATGTGATGCACATTTGTCAGTCACACATAAAACAGTACGGAAAAAAGCATGGGATATATTATTTTTAATTAATTGCAATTTGTACAGTGTCCCAACTTTTTTGGAATCGGGTTTGTATATGAAATAGTTAATAATTAAATATGAAATTATTTAAATAATGATATTTTCAAAATGCATTTATTGAAATTGCTTAGAATTGACAAATGTTAACTGTGAAAAACAATTACTTCTCAAAAAGTATGAACATGGTTAAAATATAGCTAGCTGGAACAAGCAGTATTCAGTTAGTTAAAATGTATGAGATAGAAACAATGGATTTATTGATAAATTTATTGATAAATATAATTATTTTGTTTTTAAAACTCATTAACTTTATTAGCACTATTGCAGAAATCTCAACTGTTTCTTTTAGGTTTGTCTGAATTATGTATTTTCTTCAGAAATCATAAAAATGCAATAGGGCATTGATACACGTGTTCAGAATGACTTTTATCTGAATACTTGGCCTTCTAATTTTCTTAACAAGCAAGGATATCATTGCTTTATAACAGAAGTAATTTGACATGAATAGAATTGGGTATTGAATGAAGTGTGTATGAAAGTATTGGATACCATCATAATGCCTGCATTTTATTTATTTATTCTAAATTATCCTTCATATGGATTCATTTGAAGTAGAGGCCAGAGATCCTACAGTACACCCACAATGTCTATTACCATCACTATGGATCTATAATGAAATGAGCAGCCATATAACACAAATAATTTCCTCCGCTGCCTGTATAAAAGCTTTTGTAGAAAATCTATTGCAAGCCATGGTACAGACACTGTGTGTTCATTATGTTCGCATTTCATGAGATGATGAGATTGAACAAATTCAAGAACGGTTACATGCATCAGAATGCTTTCCAGGGCCTCTGGATTTAAATATTAAACTGCCTTTACAATGAGTTCAAAAAGACAACGTGCCAAGAAATTTTTCACCTCATTCATCAAAGTTCTGGCAGCATTCCATCCTGAAGAATCTTTTCCAATTTAGATTTTGTACAGCAGCAACGTTACAATTGAAGATTCCTGTTCCTCTAATCGCAGTTAAATTCTGAATAATTGGGTAACAATTGACTGTAGCTGTAACCTTCTGTAGCATCTTCTAAGAAAGACGTAGTTGACATTAATTTATGTATTTATTCGCTTTTTGACAAGGATAAACTCGTGCTCTGATCCACCCATCTGTGTGGCCTACATACAGAACATACTGTTCCTGAAATCTGCTCTATTAAGTCACACTGACCCAGGATTGTGAGGCCTCTAAGGAATATGCCCTGTGGCAATCTCTCACTCTGTCTCCACAACCTGACACCTTTACAGTCATACGCACACAGAATAGGCATCACTATGAGAGATCACAGATCTGTGATGGCAACCATTAGACGGATTTCAATAGCCCTATCAACATCTCTGACAGTATCACAGCAGATATGTTCATGGGAAACTAGACCATTTGTATTCCTTTCATTCTTTCTTTCTGGATGTGGTAGCTAAGGGGTTTTAAGTATTTGTAAGTGTATTTATGCATTTGCAAAAATGTTCTGTGTGATTGATAGGTGTTTTTTTTTTACTACCCAAGTCTCTAGAATCTTGCAACCTAATCAAAGCTGGTTTAACTGTCAGCATGTATATGTTTAGTAAAACATGGTTTAAAGGAAGCTCTATCATCCCCAATACTGTAGTTATTAAACTACATGCTAGCAATGCTTTGGCCAAGCATTCACATCTGCATTTGCATACTTGTATCAAATATGTGAAAATGAATGGAATGAAAGAGAATGGAATTAATCAAAAATGTCCTAGTGTCCCGTTTACCTCTTCAGGAAAATTTAACTTGTTTAAGGATGTTCAGATGATTTAACTTCACCAAAGTAAGACAAACCCAGATAAAAGAGAACATTCTCGGAATGTTCTGGAAAAGAACATTCTAAACAAACGTTCTTCCAGTAATGTTATAGAACGTTTGTTTAAAGTTATCTGGTCTTTAACATTGTCAGATAAAAGTAGGAAAAATTTATTTATATGTTGTTCATGAAACATTTCTGTAATTTTTTTATTTATCTAATTCATCTAACATTAATTTCAACTAACACCTTGTGAAGTGAAAAGCTCTGTATTTGTGAAAAGCCAATCCATCATTAAGCCATTTAATTTAAACTGTTCCTTCTGGCTAAAATAAGTCCATAATCCATAATAACACTTCCAGTGAAAAAGTCCATCCCTTGTTGTCTTCTCTCATCAAAATCCACCCACGTTTGTTTAGAGCTGTTTTGGACTGTTTTTGCTTGATCTGTGCATATTTCTCTCCTGATTCAGACAAGATGACTGTTTCAATACACTCTAAAAAATGCTGGGTTGTTTCAACCCAACTTTGGGTCAAATATGGAGTAACCCAACTGTTGGGTTACATTTTTACATTAAATTTTTAACCCAAAAGTTGGGTTAGTCCATATTTGACCCAAAGTTGGGTTGAAACAACCCAGCATTTTTTTAGAGTGTAGAGAAAGCAATATTATGGATAGAGGAATTATAGTTTAGGTGGAAGCAAAAAACAAATCTTGTTTTGTTTTTGTTTTTTTGTTTTTTAGGGGGTGCATTCTGGGAAAATCAAGGGAGCAAATGTTTCAGTGCACTGGAATGGTTTTGACAATGAGGCAGCCATAGAAATCCTAGAACTCCAGGGTACTGACTACAGAACTGATTACAGAGGATTGATACTGATATCTATTCATCCAAATGAAATGAGAGATTATTGGGTGTCAGATTCAAATCAGTCAAAGATGTAGTATCATATTATCGTGAGTCATCTCACTTTCCCACTACACTCTCTCACTCTCTCTCTGTGTGTTTCCCCATTCAGTGACTGTTCTTTTGTCCTTTTAACTGGTGTTAATTAAATGAACAGGGTGCTTATGGAGCGGTGTCTTTCAGTACAATTAACTTGACATACTGTGGTACATTACTGCCATCTTTGCTGTGACCTTAAATAATGTAGATAAACTTACTTCAAATTAATTGCCAGGTTAATGAGTTCGCAGTGGGTTGTGCATTTCGGCAAATGGTTTCTAGAGTGCCAGCAGGAGGGGAAGTGTGTCTGTTTGCTCGAGAGAAAAAAAGTTGTATCTTAATGTTCACATTTTTCATTCTTAATAACTTTTACATTATTGCATTTGGTCATTTGCATTTGTGTGTGTGTTCGGAAAATCTTTCACGTTTTAAAGAATCTTCACTTAAATCCCTTCCAAGGATCACACAAAAAGTCTTAAGGGCTACTTTTATGGTGTTTTAATAGTTTTTTTTCTTCTGTTTGGAGCTTGACAGCCTGTGGTCGATGTGTAGAAGGTTGGCTCATTAGAAAAATTCAACGTACATTTTTGCAAAATTCCAAAAACACACCTATATGATTACGGGGCAGGTTATCAAATAATAAAGTCTTATTTTTGTGTGGTTCCTTGCATAATACTATGTTATGACCTCAAAACACTGATGTAGTAACATTTTTCTGCTATAGTAAACTTGCTCGGTAGCTCACCTGGTACAGCACTGCACTTGCAATGCAGAGCGCTCAGGTATGAGTCCCGTGAAAAATAAAACACTACAAGTGCTCAGAGACTTGTAGAAGCAAGCAAATGCGCTTTTATCAGACATTTGACACTATCGGTTAGGTTAAGTGTAGGTGGTACGTTATTTTCAGCTGCAAAAGAGCAATAACCTTTTAGCTCCACTCACCAGATGTTTCATTTCCAAACTGCTGTGATACATACAACAACCATCATAATAAAACATTGTGAGATTCACTTTCATCTGTTCCTGTTCCTTCCTATATGTTCCTGTGGCTCAGTGGTAGAGCATTGTGTTAGCAGCGCAAAAGGCCGTGGGTTTGATTCCCAGGGAACACACATACTGGTAAGAAATGTATAGCCTGAATGCACTGTAAGTTGCTTTGGATAAAAGTGTCTGCTAAATGCATAGATTATAATAAATTAATCTGTTTCAAATAAAAATGAATGCACTTTTAGTGCCATTCACTGGACATTTCACTTTAAAAGTATAGCAAAACATGCAACAAGCAACTTAATATAATTTCGCTGACACAATCCAATAAGCCTGTGGCTTTTGTGTTGAAAGTTCCTTGTATGAAGAAAGTCATATGGGTTTGGACCTTGAGTAAATAAATACTATCCCTTTAATGTACCTTGTTGTTCTTTCTGGATATAGCAAGAGGAAATAGGAAAGAATAGGGAATGGCAGGAAATATGAGGATATGAGATACTGGCAAGGACAGGACTGGATGCATTTACATTTCTAAGCAGAGCAGCATGTCTGAATCAATGTAAAAATGTGCACGTGTGTTTTTCCACGTTTGTGGGTCATGTGTGAGAGGTATACAGTCTGTGTAAGCTCCTTACTGTATTTTTGCTTTTTTATTCTCTCACACACAAACTCACATGCATTCATCTCTTGGCTATTACATTACAGTGACCCAGAAAAGCATAAAATTGCATCAGTAAGCCAGAAATGACCAAATCCTGTTTCAGTAACTTAGCAGAACACAGGGAAAGCAAACGTTTAGTAGAACAGGTGCTATAATTGTGTCGACAGTGTGTGTATACTTTGTTTTCAGGCGTACGTGTATGTTTTGTGTGAGCGGTATTTCACAGAGTGTTCTGCAGTTTTTTCAAGGACCTCCTGGTTGCATCACCTATTTCAGAAATCAATGGGTGAATAACCAAACACTTATATATATTCATTTGTATTCCAGGCACAGTAGGATGAAGCAGGCATTCAGTACAGTGAGCACTACCCTCTGGGGTAGCAGGGGAGGAAATACTGCAAGAAAATACTGGGAAAGGGGCAAGTTGTCATGTGTTTTAAACCGTAAAAATGTAGAGTGTACAGTTTATTAATTGCAATATCTGTTGGCTAAATATTTTGATGATTTCATTTCTCATAAATAAACAATATTCATTTACTTGTTTATTTATTTATTTATTTTCATTCTGACTATAACCATTTTTCAGATTCTAAGATGTTGTACAGTATGTGCATTTTTTATTTGCTTTATATTTGTAAAAAAAATATATATATGAAAATGCATTCACATTAACATTGAAAGCAGCCCACTCATTTTAACTGCATGGCACAAAAAGATGACAGTGTTCTGGTAAACAGCACATGGAGAAGCATCAGATCTGTTGAATACTCAAATGAAGCATCAACCGCCCGCCCCCAACCAATTTTACGCCACTTGGAACCTTCCACACACCAGCAGAATCTTAATCAACAGAGGTTACTGCAGATCGTGCCGTTTTAATTGATAGCTAGGGATGCCTGCTGAATTTCAAGCTTAGTAGGTGATAGTATCACATCACCGGAAATGAGTGATACCTCATTATGTCAAGATATCAGGAGAAGAAAGTAGAAGTACAGAAAAGAGATTAACATGAAATGCAAAATTAATGACAGCATGCAGAGGGTTCTCCCAAAGAGAATTACATAAATAATATGCTCACTGCAAAAATCAAGTTCCTTAATCAGTATTTTTGGCTTGTTTCCCCATTAAAATATCCTTAAAACAAGATATATGTAAATGAGAAACCAAACTGCGTAAGATATTAAGACTTGTTTTCAAAAAATATATATCTTGAATTAAGTTTATTTATCCTACCCCACTATCAAACGGCTTTCTTAAAGCATAAATTTCAATAAACTTGGTCATATTTATGCTTGAAGCAAGAAAAGCAATTGCCAGGAAGGTAATTTGCCTAAGTTCAAGATATATTGCATGAAAAGAAGCCTTAATATCTTTTGCGTTTTTTCTACTCAAATAAATGTATCTTTTTTTCAGGATGTTCAGATGTCGTTTTACTCGAATATAAAGATATAAATACTGATGTATGTATGTATTTGTTATTATTATTATTTATTAATGTATTATTACAATGTTCCAGAGTTCAAGTAATCATAACTATATAATTTATGCTGCAAATAACCCATTTTGTGGCATAAGGTGTTTCAATGGCTCTTCAGGAAAATAATAGCTAGGAGTCAATTAGTAATGAGAATTAATAATATATTGGAGATTTTACATGCGCTCACAACTTCCACAAGGCATTCATCAGGACAGACTTCCATTATTGTATTCAGAATTAAATGTACTGATTTTAATTACTTTTTGTGGCATATAGCAGTTCCATTAAGCAGTATGAAGCTGGGAGTGAAAATAAAGGAGAGTTTAACTAAAGTGTGTTTAAAAAGTCCATTGCAACCGATTTTTGTAATTATAAATAATGCAGCCTGAATTTGCATGAGTAAAGAAAAAATGAAATTTTATGTATTTCATAAAATGTATGTATTATGGCTGACCAACACTTATGAGACCATGAGGGGTCCGATCAAACAAAAATGAAAATGACATATGACAAAAGAATTCACATTTAAATAACCAAGTAGTATTATGCATCAGATAACAGAGGTCGGAGTTTTCAAAGCAACATGCAGCAACCAACAAATCGAATGAGCTCCAAATGGACAGAATAGTAAGTGTCCAAATTTCCAGAGCATCTATCACCTAAACCACAACATAATTTCATCTGTCTAAAAATAATGACAGCATGGCAAAAATAAATAAACTGCTTCAGCGAAAAGGTATGGTAGTCAAAGCTCATACTCGGTGGAAGACTTCAAAGGATATTTGCTAAATGATGTTGAAGTACAAGCTCAAACATTACAACATATGTGTTTAAGTTTGTAAAAAAATAATGACACTTTATGGACAGTTCAGAGGTGCAGGGTATAAACTGGAGTGCCCTGACAATCCAGTGGATTACAGGATTTGTGTATCTTTATACATATATATATTGATTAATAGATGTGTCAAACTTTCCCATGAAATCTAATTCACTTTATGAGCCTGCATCAACCAACACTGAGCTGACTAATGCAGCTGTTCAAACTTGCTTTGTTTGTTCTTCAGATCAGAGATGTTATTCATGTAACGTTTAATTTACAACACTTATATGCATGTAAATGCATGCAAGGGAAACTTGCATGAACTTAAGATCTACAGACAAATAGTCACTGGACTCACTGCACTAGTCCTTTCATCTGGCCCTCCCATAACCTTTTATGTAACCAGAACCATATCCTGTAAATCTGTCATATCATTTAGACCCAGCAGGGGGGAGGCGCCCCCTGGCATTTCAGTAAAAAGAGAAAATATTAGGTTACTGGCCAAAGAACAAAAAGCATAACGCGACTGTACTTTGATATCAGAGGGAAACGTTTTAAATAGTGTAGTTGAACGAATGTTTTACTTAATATAGTGTTTAAGTAAAAAGCTGGCAGGACGGAGTAGTTTGGACGTTGTGGAAATTTTCTTGAGGAATCCTGACATTCGCGCATTGGTGAGTTCCGCATGTATAGCCTAATTGAATAAACAAGTGTTAGAAATAAGAATGAGAAAGTGTTTTACATATAAATTTTTTACATAGTGACTAATTGTGTTATAATGCAACTGTGTGCTGGTGGTCAGTGTTAGGCATCTGAAACAATGTGTTTGCTTTGCGTGGGGTCGTGCAAGGTGTTAACTTAGCTCATTTAAATTGGGCTGCTTTGGTGTTAAGCGAACGCACAGATGTTTTTGAATGAATCTTTGAATTGAACGAATTGTTCTCGAGTCATTTTACGCACCGACTCGTATCGTTCGTTCGCCGTGGTCTCTTCATATTTAACCGCTGCAGAACCGCATGACTGCTTTCCTGTCTTATCATACATAGCCTATCATGAATTAATGCATTCGGCGAAAGTCCCAATTCGCATACTATCCACGCTAAATAGTAGGCTATTAAAGATTACTAATCTTGAATACTATTCTGGGGGATAGTATGTGAATTGGATCACAGAGCATGGTAAGATTTGATCTACTGAACGAATACACCCGCTTCACTAAACAACTCGACGAATGTCATGTCCGTCACGTATCTGGTTCACATTAGTGAGGAAACGGGAGGAATGTGTAAAAGTAACTGATGACCACATAAAGTTACATAAAGTTGCCTTGTTAATAGAACACCAAGACCAAATAGCAATTATTATTAATTAGAATAAAGAAACTAACACTGCGTCCAAAATTAAGGTCCGGGTCATAACATAAATAAATACATTTACTATATTTTGTAAAATTAAAAAAATATAAATAAATAAATAAGTTCTCAGATTTTCCTCAGTGTCACTGAAATATCTAAGCTGTTGCTCTGTTTCTAATAGAACATAATTATGTCTTTGTATACTGATAAAAAAAAAAGTTGTGGACATGGTTGGTTGCAGTGGCAGCTGTAACTTTAGAAACGGAGAAGCACAAATGTCTGCTATCAATGGCAAAAATTGTACTTAGCCTATAATCTATTTATAATTATTTTGGTGTCTGTAAATTTCCTCCAAAGCAGCTGCCCAACTATCAAGTTTAAAACTAAAAAGTGAACTTGACAATGCTGTATATATATATATATATATATATATTTTTTTTTTTACAAATGCTAAGGCAAAAGACAAAACTATGAATTGAAGACATTGCTTTAGAAATTAAAGCTAATGCTTTATTCCCTTGCTTCTTGGCTGTGCATTTCCCCGGGCCCCCGCTCGGCATGAGTAAAGTTGAAATATAACTCCAGCTCTGGAGGTAAATACCCTTTGCTCCTTTGAGAACATGAACTTTCACTCACACACTATACACATGCAATAGTACTGTTATGGGAGTGAGCAGCAGGGCCAAAGAAGGGTAAACTGTGACTTATGTTACAACTTGACCATGATTTTTGCATGTCATGTTTCCAAGGTTTATGTAATGAAACTGGGCTGGCTTCCAGAATTTTTTTTTTATTAAATTCATTATACAGTATATATTCCCATTTAAAAGCACTCACGATAATCTCATTGACTCCCAATGAATCATTGCTGTATAACTGAAATCTATGTTGTTCTACTACTTATATTCCAGGCCAAAATGAACCAATCCTTTACATTACATTCAACATAAAAAATTAATAAATTATGTAATTTATTGCATTTTATTGTAGCTAATTTAATAAACTCATAAGCAATAAAGTTGACTACTACAGCTTGGTAATACTTTCATATCATAGTGAAAAAGTATTAGTAAAGTTATTATTAATTTATTTTTATTTGTTGTTTATATCCGTTTAGTATGCAGTACAGTAGAGCATGGTGCTAGCAAGATCAAAGCCATGGGGTCAATTCCCTGCTAATGAATGAACTGATAAAATTATGCCTTGAAAGTAATGTAAGTCGCTTTGGATAAAAGCATCTGCCAAAAGCATGTAAATATTAGGTAAAAATACTTTAATTTGATAGAATTGTGGCAGTCCTGATTCTGTACCACAGTTGTAACGTTAAATAGTAGTTCATTAACTACACCTCCACTTGGAAATGCTCTTTTCCCTATTACAGACTGACCGACCCTTCACTTACATTACATACTATAGTATTTGTGTCGTCATGCACATCGAGTCTGAAGGAGAGTAAGCTGTACTTGTATTTCTTTGACTTATCTTATCTTATCTTACCTGGTAATGATTTTGCAGTCTACATTTTCATAGGTAAAAACATGTTTCTTAGTATGAATATGAACAGTATATAGATCTAGGAGCAATAGACCTTAATGCTGACCAGACTTATTTGACTGTCAAATATAAAGAGTCTTTCTTTAAGCTGTTTCTCCAAAAATGTGCAGTATATTTTAATTTTGTGCACATATTTTCATCTTTAATCAACACAGTCTTTTATTCATTGATTTTTAGATGACATGAACACTCATGGATCTTCCAATTAGTGCAGCTTTCCTGCCCCAAAGTTAGCATTTCATTTTCAGATCACTTTGTCCATAAAGTGCATTTCAAAAGCAACATGTCTTTACATTCAATGCCCTGACAAAACAATAGTAGAAGGTAAAATATATACATAAAATATAAGTGGTACATCTTGATATTGAAAAATATGTGGTTAATAATGATGATTTACATGATCAGCTGGTTTCGAGGTCTTTCACTGGTTCACTCTTGTTCCTTTGCTTTACCACAGGTACCATGAATGGACAGTTTTTTCAGTCATGTGGCCAAATCTTGATAGCCCTTCTACTGACGACTGTCCCAGTTGTTCAAAGCGGGAAGGTTCTTGTCTTTCCTGTGGATGGCAGTCATTGGGTCAACATGAACATCTTGATTGAGGCACTTCATGCCAAAGGTCACAATATTACAGTCATTCGGATGGCAGACAGCTGGTACATCAAAGAATTCTCACCTCACTACACATCAATCACTCTGAATTCTCCAGGAGGATTCGACGAAGAATTCTTTGAGATGTTTGCATTCAGACTTATGAAAATCCTGAGAGAAGGTTCCACCTGGGCTCGTCTGAAACTGGAGATAGAGACGTGGCAAAGTACTTTTGAGTTGACCAAAGTAGAATGTGAGATGATAAAGAGCATGATGGAAGACCAGCAGCTAATACAGTCTTTTAGGGATGCCCAGTATGATTTGTTTCTTACAGATCCACTCTTGTTTGGAGGTGTTCTTTTGGGCCACTTCCTGAAGCTGCCCATTGTCTACAATATCCGTTGGACAATGTATAGTGAAGCGCATTTTGTGATAGCTCCTTCTCCACTTTCTTATATTCCTTTTCCGATGGTGGAGTTATCAGACCGCATGAGCTTTTTTCAAAGAGTGAAAAATTTAGTGATGTACACTGTAGCTGAAGCTATGGGCGCTTTACTGTTTGCTCCAAATTATGATGCACTTTGCGAACGGTTCATTGGCCCAGGAGTGTCCTTCCTTACCTTAGTTCAGAGTGCTGATCTGTGGCTCCATAGAGTTGATTTTATTTTTGAATTCCCACGTCCCACTATGCCGAACATTGTCTACATGGGAGGTTTTCAATGCAAGCCATCAAAGCCTCTTCCCCAAGATCTGGAGGACTTTGTGCAGAGCTCTGGTGATCATGGTGTCATCATCATGTCTCTGGGCACTCTTATTGGTCAGCTTCCTGATGATGTGGCTGAGGCGATTGCTGAAGCTTTTGCAGAACTTCCACAGAAGATCATCTGGAGGTACAAAGGAAAGAGACCATCTGCTCTAGGAAACAACACCTTAGTGATGGACTGGATGCCTCAGAATGATCTTCTGGGTCATCCGAAGACCAGAGCATTTGTGGCACATGGAGGAACCAATGGGATTCAAGAAGCCATTTATCACGGGGTACCAATCATTGGAGTTGGGCTGATTTTTGACCAGCCTGATAATCTTGTAAAAATGAGAGTACGAGGTGTAGCCAAGACTGTAGACTTTGCCACAGTGGATAAGGACTCCTTCCTTAAAACTGTCAAAGAGGTTCTTTATGATCCCTCTTATCGGGAGAACATGCAGAGGCTCTCAAGGCTTCACAAGGACGTTCCTGTGAAACCTCTGGACAATGCCATCTTCTGGATTGAGTTTGTTATGAGGCACAAAGGTGCTGCTCACTTGCGCACAGAGTCTTTCAAAATGCCCTGGTACTCTTATCACTCTGTTGATGTCATACTGTTCCTGCTTTCTGCTGTGTCACTCATAATCTTGACTATATATGTGGTTATCAAATATTTCTGCTACAGTATATGTTTAAGAAAAACAAAAAACAAACTTGAATGAGTTTTTTTTATTTATTTAGGTAATAAGCAACTCTAGGTCAGGCATTTCCTGTATATTAATGACCAAAGCTTTGAATCATTATGATGTTCATTTCATATGGTGATCTATAGATGTTGATTTATTGGTTTGTACACATTTAAATTTGTGTTATTGTTTTAGAACCATATTCTGTATTTCAATAATAAATTATGTCAGGTCTATCATGGTTTTTATTTATATTAACTGATTTGATTTTGTTCTCTTTTAGGTTTTCCTTTTCCTTTTATGCTATTATTTCACCATTCCATACATGACCTAAAGGTGTGTTGGACCAATCTGAATTGAAACAGAAATATTGTAACTAATAATAACTGCTGATGTTTTAATGCCTTAGTCTTTCATTTATTATGTGAGCAAAGGTCATAAAAAAAAAAAAAAAATACAATTCAGCAAAATACATACAATGCCACAAGCATAGTTCAACTGATTCCCAAATGAATTATGACAGGATTCTTTTTAGTGAATCAATGCATTGTGACCAGGGTATTCTCACCAAATCCCAAACAAACAACTTCTTGGAACTGGTTCTTTTTAGTGACTCGCACACATACAGCTTGCAACTTACTGCGTTATGTTGTACTCAAACCTCATTAAGCTTTAATAGATTAATGTTTGCTGTTTATATAACAGTATTACCTTAAACATACACATTATGAATTTTGTCATCAGTAGCTATTTTGTAAGGAGGTATAAATGAATTAAATATTTCACCATATTTTTTGATTGTTTATTTTGATAATCATTTTTATTTCAAATGTTTTTATGTAACATATAAAACATGTACAGTATATAGCAATCAATTACATTTAGAGAATCCGTTTGATTTAAAGTTCTATCGGGCATTTCACATTATTTTTATGTGCTGAAAATAAAATTAAATATTTTGTTACAGTAAGCACTGTTGTTTTTCATTATATTTGCAACCTGGACTGTGTTTGTGCCAAAGACATTCTGGACTTTCCTGTAAAATGCTGTGTTATATGCAGTCTAATCCTCATATAGTATAGTGTTGATATGAAGTACTGGCCATATAAGTAGCCGCAGTGCACTTAGCTAGTCAGCATCCAGGTAAAATTACACAACAAAATTCTAAATGGTAGCTCATTAACTAGGGCTTTGCAGGTAAATGCCCTTTGCCCCGTTAAAGGCGGTTAAATGAGCATATCAGTATGCACAACGAGACCAAAGGAGAATAAATGCTTGTAGTTTTGTGACTTACGCTACATTCAAGGCTGACCTGGTAATGATTTTGCATGCTACATGGGTAAGAATATATATTTTAATATGAATAGCACAGAGATCACAGGAACAATATCACTTAATATTACTACTATTAAAAAATATTTTGTTGTTTCCTTACCAATTAGAAAAATCTAGATTTTTATTTGATATTTGCCTTGCCTTCATATGGGTGTTTTTCCTTTTTTGCAGATTTGAATGCCATCTAGTAAACACAAACCAGGTGAGTATATGCTCTTGGTCACTAGAATTAAGTATCGTGTCTTGTTAAAAATTTTTTTTTATCAACATAGCTTTTTTCCACTGATTCTATAAGACAGTCACGTTAAGGCAAAAATACAATACATTAAAATATGAACAGTAGATCATTAGTCATCATACAATTGCCAACTTTGTAAATGGTTATGAAAAATGGGTGGCATACTATAAATGACCGCGAAACACACACTACCATACCTTCAAATCGTTTGTTCACAACAACCTCATGCAGAAACATGTTGCTCATTGCTAAGACATTGCATGACAAATTAAAACGGCATGTTGTAAAATTGGCTCAAAGTAGCAAACACGTTTGATATACTACTGAATGGAGTCACAGTTTGAAACTAAAAATTCTGAGTCGGGCCCATCATATGCTATGCGATTTACAGCAAAATCTGTCAACTCTGGCTGCCCAATATCTGCAGACTGGCTCTGACTTTCAGTAACTAGCATTAATGCATCCAGACTGCAATTCTGGGCAAAAGATGTGTAGTGTTGCTTCTTTGCTTTGGCTCCTCTTAGTGCAGCTGCCCTGCCCCAACACTCACTAGCATTTCAGTTTTCAATCTGTTCAAAAACGTCACAGACAGATGCAACGTTGAAATGAATGAACAATTTATACTTCAATAATATTACAACTTGACATACTCAACTGGTTCTATTAGTAGGTTATTCTTACTCTGTTGGTTTACAGCAGGTGCCATGAACAGACAGATTTGTCGTGTGGGCAAATCAGATTAACCCTTCTGCTGCTGACGACTGCCACAGTTGTTCAAAGCGGGAAGGTTCTTGTCTTTCCTGTGGATGGCAGTCATTGGGTCAACATGAACATCTTGACTGAGGCACTTCATGCCAAAGGTCACAATATTACAGTCATTCGGATGGCAGACAGCTGGTACATCAAAGAATTCTCACCTCACTACACATCAATCACTCTGAATTCTCCAGGAGGATTCGACGAAGAATTCTTTGAGATGTTTGCATTCAGACTTATGAAAATCCTGAGAGAAGGTTCCACCTGGGCTCGTCTGAAACTGGAGATAGAGATGTGGGAAAATCTTGTAAAGATGTTTAAAATAAAAAGTGAGATGATAGTCAACATGTTTGAAGACCAACAGCTAATGCAGTCCATAAAAGACACTAAATATGATTTGGTTCTTACAGATCCAGTTGATTTTGGAGGCATTCTATTGGGTCACTATTTAAAACTACCCATTGTCTACAATGTCCGTTGGACAGTGTGCAGTGAGGCTCATTCTGTAATAGCTCCTTCTCCACTTTCTTATGTTCCTTTGCCAATGCTGGAGTTATCAGACCGCATGAGTTTCTTGGAAAGAGTGAAGAATGTAGTGATGTACATCATATCTGAAACACAAGTCGCTTTTATGATTGCTCCAAAGTATAATTCACTTTGCGAAAGGTTCATCGGCCCAGGAGTGTCCTTCCTTACCTTAGTTCAGAGTGCTGATCTGTGGCTCCATAGAGTTGATTTTGTTTTTGAATTTCCGCGGCCCACTATGCCGAACATTGTCTACATGGGAGGTTTTCAATGCAAGCCATCAAAGCCTCTTCCCCAAGATCTGGAGGACTTTGTGCAGAGCTCTGGTGATCATGGTGTCATCATCATGTCTCTGGGCACTCTTATTGGTCAGCTTCCTGATGATGTGGCTGAGGCGATTGCTGAAGCTTTTGCAGAACTTCCACAGAAGATCATCTGGAGGTACAAAGGAAAGAGACCATCTGCTCTAGGAAACAACACCTTAGTGATGGACTGGATGCCTCAGAATGATCTTCTGGGTCATCCGAAGACCAGAGCATTTGTGGCACATGGAGGAACCAATGGGATTCAAGAAGCCATTTATCACGGGGTACCAATCATTGGATTTGGGCTGATTTTTGACCAGCCTGATAATCTTGCAAAAATGAGAGTACGAGGTGTAGCCAAGACTGTAGACTTTGCCACAGTGGATAAGGACTCCTTCCTTAAAACTGTCAAAGAGGTTCTTTATGATCCCTCTTATCGGGAGAACATGCAGAGGCTCTCAAGGCTTCACAAGGACGTTCCTGTGAAACCTCTGGACAATGCCATCTTCTGGATTGAGTTTGTTATGAGGCACAAAGGTGCTGCTCACTTGCGCACAGAGTCTTACAAAATGCCCTGGTACTCTTATCACTCTGTTGATGTCATTCTGTTCCTGCTTTCTGCTGTGTCACTCATAATCTTGACTATATATGCAGTAATCAGATATTTCTGCTGCAGAATGTGCATGAGAAAAACAAAAGACAAAAGCAAATGAGTTCAATTGTTAAATCGACAATATTTGTGTTGTACTGTAGAGACTCTACATCTTTATTGTTTGTGTTCAACTATATTCAGAACTGGTTTAAGTAAGTAAACAGGTCAATCTCTTAATTAAAATGATTTACATATGGTGACTGATAAATGTTGATTTATTCAAACCATATTACATTCTATTTACTCTATGAACAAATATTGTACAAACATGCCATTTATTGTATCATATAGCTCAGTGGTTCCCAACCCTGGTCCTGGAGGCACCCCAACACTGCACATTTTGCACGTCTCCTTTCTCTCACACACCAAGCGTGTGTATGATGTGATTTAGCCAATGCACATTTGTTCAAAAGCCTGGCAGAGTGATCACAAGATGCTAGGCAAAAGTTTTGTGCTGTTTACAGAAAGGACTCGCATTCTCATCTTTTTTTCTGTTAATTATCATGTTGCGCTGCATGTCTGTTTTTCTTCAAAGCACCAACTTAGAATGCCTAATGTTGGTTATGATTGCTTGTGTTACATGATAAAATGAATAATCTTGCTTTCCTGATGTAATAGATTTAATGCGAGTGCGGTTCTGGTCGTGACTCGCGGTCTTTATGTCAAACGGTTCTGGTCTGGTACAGAATTAAATTAGTGCTGCTGTCAGATAATGGGTCGTGTGTTCTGTTAAGTACTGCTGGTGCACGTTTACCAAACAGGACCCGTGCAGGCTTTAAACTGCTTTGCATCTCTCCGCAGTGGTTCCCAACCCTGGTCCTGGAGGCACCCCAACACTGCACATTTTGCACGTCTCCTTTCTCTCACACACCAATTTCAGGTCATGGAGTCTCTACTAATGAGCTGATGACCTGAATCAGGTGTGTTTGATTAAGGAGACATGCAAAACGTGCAGTATTGGGGTGCCTCCAGGACCAGGGTTGGGAACCACTGATATAGCTACAGTGTCATATATACATATTTTCATACATATATGTCTAATGTCTTAGTGTTCTTCTAAGCTCCTAATCATCCAGTCATCAATTATTTTTTAATAATTGAATGTACAATGTATCATCTGAACGTACAGTAATCCTCATATAGATTCAAAATTTGGGGTTTTCAGCACTCATTTCTCCAGGCTTCAGTGTCACATGATCTTTCAGAAATCATTCTAATATGCTGATTTGTTGCTAGGAAACATTTCTTATTATTATCAATGTTGAAAACAGTGCAGCTTAGTATTTTTGTGGAAACCATGATAAATATTTTTTTCAGGATTCTTTGATTAATATAAAAACCAGAATTTATTTGAAATAGAAATCTTTCGTAACATTATACCAAGGTTATTATAGTTTTTAATTTTTATATTCGTTTTATTTTAATATCGTTTTCAAATTTGCTATAAAATTCAGTTTAGTTTTTATTAGTTTCATTATTATTTTTGTTAGTTTTAGTTTAGTTTTTATTTTGTGAACACATTTTTATTTAGTTTTTATATAGTTTAGTTTCAGTTTTAGTTTCAGTTTTAAAGTTTA
>NW_015652261.1:0-30412 GCF_001515625.1 Sinocyclocheilus rhinocerous | reverse complement strand
CAGTTGTTCAAAGCGGGAAGGTTCTTGTCTTTCCTGTGGATGGCAGTCATTGGGTCAACATGAACATCTTGACTGAGGCACTTCATGCCAAAGGTCACAATATTACAGTCATTCGGATGGCAGACAGCTGGTACATCAAAGAATTCTCACCTCACTACACATCAATCACTCTGAATTCTCCAGGAGGATTCGACGAAGAATTCTTTGAGATGTTTATATCAAGACTTATAGGAATTATGAGAGAAGGTTCCACCTGGGCTCGTCTGAAGGTGGAGATAGAGATGTGGCAAAGTTCTGTAAAGATGATTGAAACAGAAAGTGAGATGATAGTCAACATGATTGAAGACCAGCAACTAATGCAGTCCTTAAAAGCCGCCAAGTATGATTTGATTCTGACAGATCCGGCCATGTCCGGAGGGATCATACTGGGTCACTATCTCAAACTGCCCATTGTTTACAATGTCCGTTGGACAGTGTACAGTGAGGCTCATTTTCTTATAGCTCCTTCACCACTTTCATATGTACCTTTTCCAATGCTGGAGTTATCAGACCGCATGAGTTTCTTGGAAAGAGTGAAGAATGTAGTGATGTACATCATATCTGAAACACAAGTCGCTTTTATGATTGCTCCAAAGTATAATTCACTTTGCGAAAGGTTCATCGGCCCAGGAGTGTCCTTCCTTACCTTAGTTCAGAGTGCTGATCTGTGGCTCCATAGAGTTGATTTTATTTTTGAATTCCCACGTCCCACTATGCCGAACATTGTCTACATGGGAGGTTTTCAATGCAAGCCATCAAAGCCTCTTCCCCAAGATCTGGAGGACTTTGTGCAGAGCTCTGGTGATCATGGTGTCATCATCATGTCTCTGGGCACTCTTATTGGTCAGCTTCCTGATGATGTGGCTGAGGCGATTGCTGAAGCTTTTGCAGAACTTCCACAGAAGATCATCTGGAGGTACAAAGGAAAGAGACCATCTGCTCTAGGAAACAACACCTTAGTGATGGACTGGATGCCTCAGAATGATCTTCTGGGTCATCCGAAGACCAGAGCATTTGTGGCACATGGAGGAACCAATGGGATTCAAGAAGCCATTTATCACGGGGTACCAATCATTGGATTTGGGCTGATTTTTGACCAGCCTGATAATCTTGCAAAAATGAGAGTACGAGGTGTAGCCAAGACTGTAGACTTTGCCACAGTGGATAAGGACTCCTTCCTTAAAACTGTCAAAGAGGTTCTTTATGATCCCTCTTATCGGGAGAACATGCAGAGGCTCTCAAGGCTTCACAAGGACGTTCCTGTGAAACCTCTGGACAATGCCATCTTCTGGATTGAGTTTGTTATGAGGCACAAAGGTGCTGCTCACTTGCGCACAGAGTCTTACAAAATGCCCTGGTACTCTTATCACTCTGTTGATGTCATACTGTTCCTGCTTTCTGCTGTGTCACTCATAATCTTGACTATATATGCAGTAATCAGATATTTCTGCTGCAGAATGTGCATGAGAAAAACAAAAGACAAAAGCAAATGAGTTCAATTGTTAAATCGACAATATTTGTGTCGTACTGGAGAGACTCTACAGCTTTATTGTTTGTGTTCAACTATATTCAGATCTGGTTTAAGTAAGTAAACAGGTCAATCTCTTAATTAAAATGATTTTCATATGGTGACTGATAAATGTTGATTTATTCAAACCATATTACATTCTATTTACTCGATGAACAAATATTGTACAAACATGCCATTTATTGTATCATAGCTACAGTGTCATATATACATATTTTCATACATATATGTCTAATGTCTTAGTGTTCTTCTAAGCTCCTAATCATCCAGTCATCAATTATTTTTTAATAATTGAATGTACAATGTATCATCTGAACGTACAGTAATCCTCATATAGATTCAAAATTTGGGGTTTTCAGCACTCATTTCTCCAGGCTTCAGTGTCACATGATCTTTCAGAAATCATTCTAATATGCTGATTTGTTGCTAGGAAACATTTCTTATTATTATCAATGTTGAAAACAGTGCAGAACTGCTTTGCATCTCTCCGTCACATAACCCCATGTGCGTGATGCGCCATTACGGCTATTTCCCTTAACCTCCATACAGCTTGTATATTTTTCCGCCAAGGGGTGAGAACGTAATGATTACGAAAACGATTATTTATTTTTGATAATTATTATTTTATTTCAGTTCGTTTTTCAATAACTGTTGTTAGTTTAGTTTCGTTTTAGTTTTTCAATTATTTTGACGTTTTTATTTTATTTCAGTTTACGAAATTGTTTTTTAATCAATCGTTTTAGTCTTAGTTTTGGTTTTGGTTTACGAAAATAACCTTGCATTATACATGTCATTACTGACACTTTTGATCAATTTAATGCATCCTTGCTGAATAAAAATATAAATGTATTTAAAAAAAAAAAAATCTTACTGACCACAAATGTTTGAACAGTAATGTATAGATTCCTATTATAGTGCAGTGGATTAATGAATGGCATATTGTTCATCAAACTCGGCGACCAGAAGAGCACAGTCCCTGTTGTCCCTATCACATTGTGAGAGCAGAATAAAAAGAAAGGCCAAGTACTCATAATCCAGCGCTTGATAGAACTAAAAGGGCTCTTGTCATAGGAGTTCATATTATATCAGTATCACATTAAAAATGTCAAGTGTTACTGTAGTTTACTAAGGGATAAAAAAAGAGCATGATTGGAAATTTACAACCCAGTCTATCAAAGTGAAGGAAAGTATTATCTGTAGTGCATCCTCTGGCGGGGCCCGATCTATTGTGGGTTTAGCATTAGTCTTAAAAACAAACACGGCTGCTGCAAAAATGTCTCTGTAATTGATGTACGGTGTGATTTTTATTATTTTGACCTTCTTGAGCTGTGCTAAATGATGTTGAAATTCTACTAAATCTAAATGGTTGGGTTTTTATGGCTGTTAATTTTTGTTGCAATGTGACAAATTCATTTTTTAATAGAACAAATGACTGATTTGACTTTTCTATTATTGTTCTCATTGTATTATAATAAATTTACTGAATGCAACACCCACTTCCTTACTCTTACGGAATTACTGAGTTCACTCATTTTTGTTATACAGCTAAACTGTTGCTGCGCTTTATTGCTTAAAGGGGTGGTGCTGCAAGATGATTTACATATGGATATCATTTTAAAATGTGCTTGTTCTCTTGCTTTGCAACAGGAACCATGAACGGACAGGTTTTTCAGGTGCTTGGGCCAGTCGTGCTAACTCTTCTGCTGACGACTGTCCCAGTTGCTCAAAGCGGGAAGGTTCTTGTCTTTCCTGTGGATGGCAGTCATTGGGTCAACATGAACATCTTAGTGGAGGCACTTCATGCCAAAGGTCACAATATTACAGTCATTCGGATGGTAGACAGCTGGTACATCAAAGAATTCTCACCTCACTACACATCAATCACTCTTAATAAATTTACTGAATGCAACACCCACTTCCTTACTCTTACGGAATTACTGAGTTCACTCATTTTTGTTATACAGCTAAACTGTTGCTGCGCTTTATTGCTTAAAGGGGTGGTGCTGCAAGATGATTTACATATGGATATCATTTTAAAATGTGCTTGTTCTCTTGCTTTGCAACAGGAACCATGAACGGACAGGTTTTTCAGGTGCTTCTCCAGGAGGATTCGACGAAGAATTCTTTGAGATGTTTATATCAAGACTTATAGGAATTATGAGAGAAGGTTCCACCTGGGCTCTTCTGAAGGTGGAGATAGAGATGTGGCAAAGTTCTGTAAAGATGATTGAAACAGAAAATGAGATGATAGTCAACATGATTGAAGACCAGCAACTAATGCAGTCCTTAAAAGCCGCCAAGTATGATTTGATTCTGACAGATCCGGCCATGTCCGGAGGGATCATACTGGGTCACTATCTCAAACTGCCCATTGTTTACAATGTCCGTTGGACAGTGTACAGTGAGGCTCATTTTCTTATAGCTCCTTCACCACTTTCATATGTACCTTTTCCAATGCTGGAGTTATCAGACCGCATGAGTTTCTTGGAAAGAGTGAAGAATGTAGTGATGTACACCATAACTGAAATACTGGTTGCTCTCTTGATTACTCCAATTAATAATGCACTTTGCGAACAGTTTATTGGCCCAGGAACATCCTACTTTTCTTTAACTCAGAGTGCTGATCTGTGGCTCCATAGAGTTGATTTTATTTTTGAATTCCCACGTCCCACTATGCCGAACATTGTCTACATGGGAGGTTTTCAATGCAAGCCATCAAAGCCTCTTCCCCAAGATCTGGAGGACTTTGTGCAGAGCTCTGGTGATCATGGTGTCATCATCATGTCTCTGGGCACTCTTATTGGTCAGCTTCCTGATGATGTGGCTGAGGCGATTGCTGAAGCTTTTGCAGAACTTCCACAGAAGATCATCTGGAGGTACAAAGGAAAGAGACCATCTGCTCTAGGAAACAACACCTTAGTGATGGACTGGATGCCTCAGAATGATCTTCTGGGTCATCCGAAGACCAGAGCATTTGTGGCACATGGAGGAACCAATGGGATTCAAGAAGCCATTTATCACGGGGTACCAATCATTGGATTTGGGCTGATTTTTGACCAGCCTGATAATCTTGCAAAAATGAGAGTACGAGGTGTAGCCAAGACTGTAGACTTTGCCACAGTGGATAAGGACTCCTTCCTTAAAACTGTCAAAGAGGTTCTTTATGATCCCTCTTATCGGGAGAACATGCAGAGGCTCTCAAGGCTTCACAAGGACGTTCCTGTGAAACCTCTGGACAATGCCATCTTCTGGATTGAGTTTGTTATGAGGCACAAAGGTGCTGCTCACTTGCGCACAGAGTCTTACAAAATGCCCTGGTACTCTTATCACTCTGTTGATGTCATACTGTTCCTGCTTTCTGCTGTGTCACTCATAATCTTGACTATATATGCAGTAATCAGATATTTCTGCTGCAGAATGTGCATGAGAAAAACAAAAGACAAAAGCAAATGAGTTCAATTGTTAAATCGACAATATTTGTGTCGTACTGGAGAGACTCTACAGCTTTATTGTTTGTGTTCAACTATATTCAGATCTGGTTTAAGTAAGTAAACAGGTCAATCTCTTAATTAAAATGATTTTCATATGGTGACTGATAAATGTTGATTTATTCAAACCATATTACATTCTATTTACTCTATGAACAAATATTGTACAAACATGCCATTTATTGTATCATAGCTACAGTGTCATATATACATATTTTCATACATATATATCTAATGTCTTAGTGTTCTTCTAAGCTCCTAATCATCCTGTCATCAATTATTTTTGAATAATTGAATGCACAATAATCCTCATATAGCTGTAAAATACGATTCAAAATTTGGGGTTTTCAGCACTCATTTCTCCAGGCTTCAGTGTTTTGGGCTGATTTTTGACCAGCCTGATAATCTTGCAAAAATGAGAGTACGAGGTGTAGCCAAGACTGTAGACTTTGTCACAGTGGATAAAGTCTCCTTCCTTAAAACTGTCAAAGAGGTTCTTTATGATCCCTCTTATCGGGAGAACATGCAGAGGCTCTCAAGGCTTCACAAGGACGTTCCTGTGAAACCTCTGGACAACGCCATCTTCTGGATTGAGTTTGTTATGAGGCACAAAGGTGCTGCTCACTTGCGCACAGAGTCTTACAAAATGCCCTGGTACTCTTATCACTCTGTTGATGTCATACTGTTCCTGCTTTCTGCTGTGTCACTCATAATCTTGACTATATATGCAGTAATCAGATATTTCTGCTGCAGAATGTGCATGAGAAAAACAAAAGACAAAAGCAAATGAGTTCAATTGTTAAATCGACAATATTTGTGTCGTACTGGAGAGACTCTACAGCTTTATTGTTTGTGTTCAACTATATTCAGATCTGGTTTAAGTAAGTAAACAGGTCAATCTCTTAATTAAAATGATTTTCATATGGTGACTGATAAATGTTGATTTATTCAAACCATATTACATTCTATTTACTCGATGAACAAATATTGTACAAACATGCCATTTATTGTATCATAGCTACAGTGTCATATATACATATTTTCATACATATATATCTAATGTCTTAGTGTTCTTCTAAGCTCCTAATCATCCTGTCATCAATTATTTTTGAATAATTGAATGCACAATAATCCTCATATAGCTGTAAAATACGATTCAAAATTTGGGGTTTTCAGCACTCATTTCTCCAGGCTTCAGTGTCACATGATCTTTCAGAAATCATTCTAATATGCTGATTTGTTGCTAGGAAACATTTTTTATTATTATCGATGTTGAAAACAGTGCAACTTAGTATTTTTGTGGAAACCATGATAAATATTTTTTTCAGGATTCTTTGATTAATATAAAAACCAGAATTTATTTGAAATAGAAATCTTTCGTAACATTATACCAAGGTTATTATAGTTTTTAATTTTTATATTCTGAGGCGATTGCTGAAGCTTTTGCAGAACTTCCACAGAAGATCATCTGGAGGTACAAAGGAAAGAGACCATCTGCTCTAGGAAACAACACCTTAGTGATGGACTGGATGCCTCAGAATGATCTTCTGGGTCATCCTAAGACCAGAGCATTTGTGGCACATGGAGGAACCAATGGAATTCAAGAAGCCATTTATCACGGGGTACCAATCATTGGATTTGGGCTGATTTTTGACCAGCCTGATAATCTTGCAAAAATGAGAGTACGAGGTGTAGCCAAGACTGTAGACTTTGCCACAGTGGATAAGGACTCCTTCCTTAAAACTGTCAAAGAGGTTCTTTATGATCCCTCTTAGCGGGAGAACATGCAGAGGCTCTCAAGGCTTCACAAGGACGTTCCAGTGAAACCTCTGGTCAACGCCATCTTCTGGATTGAGTTTGTTATGAGGCACAAAGGTGCTGCTCACTTGCGCACAGAGTCTTTCAAAATGCCCTGGTACTCTTATCACTCTGTTGATGTCATACTGTTCCTGCTTTCTGCTGTGTCACTCATAATCTTGACTATATATGTGGTTATCAGGTATTTCTGCTGCAGAATATGCATGAGAAAAACAAAAAACAAACAAAAATAATGAGGATGAATATGTACTTGTGTGATTTGCATTTCTTGCATAACTTTCCTACTTTGTATGAAAATACAGTGAAATTAGGTTTAAAATAAATATTTTACCTTATACAGCATTATGTAAACATCTTTCTATCTATCTCAGCTTATCTCCAAATATACTTTGTTGTACCTAAAAACAAGAATACTTGGGAAAATATATTGGGGAAATAGTATATTTTTACTACCTGCCCAGTTAGCAGTATAATGTGCATTTTGTACAGTATGTCATACGTTTTCTTTTCCAAAGGCATTTTTCATCAATGGAAAACAATGAACACATTTTATTACTTGACATCCAGCAGACACGTTTTATTCTGAATTACACAAGCAGTAGTGACAGTTCCACTGGGGCAGCCTGTTTACTGTGATTATGTATTGCTCAAGAGCACAATGGAAGTAGATGTCTCCCGTTTATGATTCACATCTTTGACTTTTGTGTTAGCAGCCTAGATCAGAACGTAATCTTTGATCACCTAAAGCAGTGGTTCTTATTTCCAGTCCTCGGGACCCACAGCATTGTACATTTTGTATGTCTGCCTTATATGACAGTCCAAGTTTAGTTCATGCAGCTCTCTGCTGACGATTTAAATCAAGTATATACTGTAAGTAAGGGCATATTAAGGATAAAGATACATATATGTGGGTCCCCAGGAGTTGAAAACCACTGCCTAAAAGATAATGCTATATACATATGTTTTTGAGACTATAATTTGCCTATATCTTATTTAGGTAGACAGAATAAGGCAGATGCCAGAATGGGTTACGTGACTTGCCCTCATCTTTTAAAACTAGGAAAAAAACATTGGAAGATAAAAAGATAAATAAACTCAAAATATAATGGGTTGAGGAAGAGCAGGTTATTGATACGCCAGTAGATGGCAACAGTGGCTGCCTTTGTGAGTGAACTGTTGAATCAGCATTCAAGCAATTTGTTCAAAATGCCGAATGTTTCAAGAATAGAAGGGAGAAGAGAAGGGATACAGCTACGGCCACCAGGGCTTACTGGGCATGCGCACATCAATATTGCGTCATTTTTGTCACACTGAACAACAATAAGTACTGTATTTGCATTATTGTAAGGGTAGGTTTAAGGTTGGGGTGTAGACGTTAATACATCACAATGTGATAGTAGCAAATTTCATTCATTGTTAATTATGGCGAGATTTTGCGTCACTTCTGGCCGTAGCTGTATCCCTTCTAGCCTGATCCACTTTGAATGAGTGAGTCTTTATTCATTCAACAGATTTCTTTAAAATGCTGGTTCATTCAGGAGCAAACGCTACTTCTGTGCATTGCTCGAGGACGCCCGACTGCTCTGCTGAGCAAAATAACTTAAAACTTCAAATGTAATTTTCTCAGTATTTACTTACTAGTATTTAATAGTGGTTCAACGGATCACAAATCTCACGGTTCGGATCGCATTACGGTTTTTGACCCACGGATCGGATCATTTTTCGGATCAGCAAGAAATGAAAAATATTTCAATTTAACTTGCTTTCCATTTATTACTTAAAGCGAAGTACTTCTTTGATACCACAACCACAGCAAATACTACTAGATTAACTAAGAAAGTTTAAACATGATTAAAGAGACAAGATGACAGCCAGTAAAAATAAGAACAAATACACAAATTACAAACATAGATAAATACAACAGAATATGTTACAAATAAAATAAGGTTGGTAGTATTCAAATACAGAAATGTAATAATTAGGGAAAATAACACTGCATAGTGTTCACTGTATAAATTAAATATAGATTTTTATCACAGCTGTTTTGTTGTTTGATGATCATTAATAACACCAGCATTATTTATAGGCCCCTGTCCCTTTAAGACCTGATGCACGGATCCTAATGATACACATCACATCCGATTTCTTTCTCAGCTGTTTTCATTCACTTGAGACATAACTGACTGCGTTTACCTGAATGATTGTCGAGATGGGTATTTTGTCATAATTTTATGTGTATGTGTCTGTTCAGAGGGTTCAGAAGAGGATTCAGTTCGGTGTTCGTGCGCAGTCTGAAACGCGTGTGCACGTAGAGAACAGACCAGCGTGCGAACAATCAGCTTGTAACACTCCAAAGAGAAAGGAAATCTTGAAATCGCATCATATGACCCCTTTAACTGTTATATAAAAGTAGCATCACATTTGAAATCACGTAATTACATAATTATTAGTAATTACGAGTTTGTCGCATTCAGCCGTTTTATCGGTTGCCAAGCCTTGTCGGAAAGAATACTGTATATAAGATATTTATTCAATAGGCAACAGTTTCATTAGATAGCAACCATATAAACATTAACTGTGCTGTCTGATTGTCAAGTTGAGGACGATTCCGCAATGTTGGTCAAATAAATGCTACTTTAAAATACATCAAATGCTTTGACAACTTTGACAACAACTGTTTATTTATATAGGGTGATATCAGGTAAATTTGCCCACTTTTTGGTTAACAAAAAACCCATGTATGACATTTAACTGTGTTCTTATGATTAATAAGGACTGTTTTTAATATTTTTGTGTTGAATTGATGTAATAAAATATAATTGTTCAGGACCTACAGGTTTTGAAACATTAGCTGCCCCACATTTTTTGAGATAGCAGTGTTCAGGTAAAATGGGCCGGCTGATCAGCAAAAATGGGCCAGTCAAACTGCAAAGTGAAATAGAGACATTTCTGATAAAACACATTTAATTATATTTAATTTTATAATGTAACAGTGTAACATCAGGATATGTTTGTGATAGTGCGAGAAGTGTGGTAGTATGTTATTTCTGCAGTGTGCAGTATGTGTGCTGTGCAGTGTATACTATCATGAAATACCCGGATGACCAACTA
Organism: Sinocyclocheilus rhinocerous; assembly: GCF_001515625.1. Taxonomy (NCBI): domain Eukaryota; kingdom Metazoa; phylum Chordata; class Actinopteri; order Cypriniformes; family Cyprinidae; genus Sinocyclocheilus; species Sinocyclocheilus rhinocerous. Next base: position 20,428 of record NW_015652261.1, on the reverse strand, counting down.
CATATGCCAGAATATACAACACAGAGTACTGAATCTCACAATGCAGTGCGCTTGACTACACCTTCCATTTCCGAATGAAATGGAAATGCAGTGATTCTAGCGAATGAACCGGAAATTATATTAGCTGCTATTTTAACATTTCCATCCTGAGTCATTACACAAAATTGGATTAAAAATGCAGAGCAGTCGCTTAATTTTCAAGGTGATAACTGGATGGCACTCAGTGAATTAAAGGAATACTTCACCCAAAAATGACAATTTTTTCTAAATTTCCTTACCCTCAGGCTATCCAAGATGTAGATGAGTTTGTTTCTTCACTGGGTCAGATTTGGAGAAATTTTGCATTACTTTACTTACTCACCAATGGATCCTCTGCAGTGAATGGGTGCCGTCAGAATGAGTCAAAACAGCTGTTTGAACTCTCATTCTGACGGCACCCATCCACTGCAGAGTTTCCACTAGTGAGTGAGTGATGTAATGCTAAATCTTTCCAAATCTGCTCTGATTGAAAAGACAAACTCAACTATAGCGTGGATGTAGGCCTGAGGGAGACTTAATAACAGCAAATTTACATTTTTAAGTAGTCCTTTAAACATACAACGTAACGTAATGTGGTTGTGTGACAATGTTGCATACTGCTGTTTGATACATTTTTCCAGATTAAACATTCATGATATTGCATTTATCACTGCAGATCAAAACTGTAAAAAATGTAGACCGTTTACAGTGTATATTGAGCAGAAACCTTCTCTCTCCACACACACTCATACTCTCTCATTACTATCCTAGCAATCATAATCTCTGATTGCATGCGTGTTTGTGATTATATAAACTTTCAAATATGTAAAATATACATTCTAAGACAAGGACAGATGAAAGCAGATTGTAATTCTAATTATAGTCCATTGAAACATTACACAATCATGCATATTTGAAAGCATTTGGACAATTATAATCTATGTATTTGTGTGAATACATATGTGATAGAGGAAAATTGTGAATGTGTTTGTATGCATAATCCGACTCTGATTACACTTGATGACCTGACAATGTTTAAAGGTCTTGTAAACACCTTTAGCTGTGTTCATTTATCAGATGAAGGTCATAAACGTTTGAGCGAAGTACAGTAGATCACAGAAGATTTTTCCATTTTGCTATGGAAAATTTTACTGCATTCTGGCTACCGTCTAATTTAATGTGTGTATGTGCGCATTGCCAAATAATTATTTGTTTCAATAATAAATAAAGACGTTTTAATGACTTTTCACAGTCTCTTTAGAGAGCATAAATCCAAAAACTGGTCTTAACTATATATTAATCAACAATACTAAGCAAACAGTTATTTTGATTATTTACTTCTTTAACTGTGTTCTTATGATTAATAAGGACTGTTTTTAATATTTTTGTGTTGAATTGATGTAATAAAATATAATTGTTCAGGCCCTACAGGTTTTGAAACATTAGCTGCCCCACATTTTTTGAGATAGCAGTGTTCAGGTAAAATGGGCCGGCTGATCAGCAAAAATGGGCCAGTCAAACTGCAAAGTGAAATAGAGACATTTCTGATAAAACACATTTAATTATATTTAATTTTATAATGTAACAGTGTAACATTGCTATTAAATTACATTAGAACATCAATTTGAATTACATTAAAACATCAATTTCATCAATAAAACAAATTTCATGAAAAAAATATAACAATAACAAGTAGTGTTATGGCAACAGTTTAAAAGTTAACCGCCAATGACTGCAAAGAATTTCGAAGAGAAGAGGTAAGACACTCAAACCTTTCAATCAATTTCATCAATAAAACATAAATTTCATTAAAAAAATGTAACAATAACTTGAACAACTAGTGTGTGTGTGTGTGTGTGCGCGCGCGATCTGACAGATAAAGCCGTCATCATTAAAAATGCCATTCTCGTCACCACATACTCTTCAACACACATAGACATGCCTCACTAACATGCACAAACAAACAAACATAGTCGAGAACACATAAACACACATCACATACAAACACATTTACAAAGGTACAATGTGAAAAAGGTATGTCACTAATGCAATAATACAATATATTAATAATACAAATAATTTTTAATAAGAGAAACCACCAGAATTTCTGCTTAAACTCAACTCAGAAGGTGACCCATTTTAACTGAAATTAATGTCTCATTTTATCTTAACACATTCAGGTAAATTGGGCCAGTGACTAAAAATGCTTTTTTTATATAAAAAATCTGGATTATTTAGCAAAATCAGCATTGTATCTCACAGAGGCCATCAAGACATGGGTTACGAATCATTATTTCTAAATGTGCATTTGTTTATTATTGATTTATCAACCTTATTATTGAGAAGTAAGATTGGATATGTCAGGCCACTCAGCTTGCTTTTTTCTGACCTGTTCTCAAAATGAGGCATTGCCCCTCCCCCTTAGCAACCTCAGACCAATAAAATCATTTGCTAAATATCAAGTACTGTTATGGCAACATTTTGATATTCTTTGCAGTCATTGGCTGTTAACTTTTAAAAAGATAAGACACTCAAACCTTAAATGGCCCATTTTACCTGATGGCCCAATTTGCCTGATATCACCCTACATAAATGTTGTAGGGAATTCAAATAAAACTTAAACAGTCACTACAGCAATGGTTCTCTCCTCCTCAAAGTAATGGAACACCAAAGCATACAGTGTTCATGCAGTGAGCTAGATACATTTCGCCTGGTCTCTTATACAGGTTTATTGGTAGTTTTACAGACTCCCTTACTCATCACACTAACCACTGGGCTGCAACTACATGCATTTCTGCTGTGAAATATCTGTACACTACACACTCACACATATACATGGAAAATCTGGAACACACATAATCTGTATGTGTGTTTGAAATTTTCCTGACTTCACGCTTTACAAAACAAACAGCAGAACTTTCTGCTGCTTTAGTACTTTAAGAATGCTGCCAAGCTGCTAAAAATATAAGCGTAATTGAAAGCTTTTATCCAAGCAGATATAAAAAGCATTTCTTCTTCTTTTTTTGACATCATTATAGTTTAACTGGGGTTTTAAAGGATATCAGTCTAATGCAGTAGGTGTATGTGAAGCATATTCTCTGTGTGTCGTTGTTTTCTATTTATTTTAAGGATTGTTTGGCATCATCCCCATTATCCTTCACCTAGACAACATGCAGGCTATTTCTGGCAAACATCAGAGAGGAAACGACAATGTCTGAACATCAGCAGTCTCAGCAGGTGCAGTATATATGTTTAGACACCATCATGGTGATGTTCACACATTTTTATTATGCTCCCTGTAACATATAGGGATCCTATGACAAACCTTAGTGTTTGTGCCTACTTCAATATAGACTCATATACACTAAGCTTACTTTAAAGAATATCCATTTTATAAATCTTAATAACCTCAAATCTCTTTAAAAAAAGCAGAAAAAACTATTATAGTTTCAATGACTAAAAACCCTTCCAATAAATATATATAAGCTACCAAAGCTTTTTGGACATTATATATATATATATATATACATATATATATATGTATTTTTTGAGACTAAATTGTTTAGACATGAACTGTGGTACCATGATATTTATTGTAGTATACATATATATTTCAGTGTTACATGATGTCAAAAAAGCTCAATTGATGATCTGATTTTTTTAAATGCACTGTAAGTTATTTTAAAACACATCTTCTTATATTCCCATAAATATATATAAGCTACCAAAGCTTTTTGGACATTATATATATATATATATATACATATATATATATGTATTTTTTGAGACTAAATTGTTTAGACATGAACTGTGGTACCATGATATTTATTGTAGTATACATATATATTTCAGTGTTACATGATGTCAAAAAAGCTCAATTGATGATCTGATTTTTTTAAATGCACTGTAAGTTATTTTAAAACACATCTTCTTATATGCAATATTTAGCATTCTAATTAGATGGTAATATGACCAAAATACTAAAGCACTCTAAAGCACAATAAAGCAAGATAACAGAAACCTTTTCATCATTTATCCAGGTTACCATGACAGCCTGAGGGTAGCAGCTCCTTCTGTGTCTGTGTGTGTGTGTGTGTGTGTGTGTGTGTGTGCGTGTGTGTGTGCGTGTGTGTGCGTGCGGGTATCTCAATGTCCTTCAAAGGGTGCTCTGTCTACTTAAGTAGGACAAACTTCCTTTTCTCTCTCACTCTGTCTCTTTTTCCTTGAGGGGCAGCACTTTCACCCCATTAGTCATTCTAAAAAATGAGGATGTGAGATGTGTGAAAACTGGGCTAAAAAATCCGGACACATTAAAGTTTCTCCATTGCTCATATGTGCATCTATTTTCAGAAACAAAACTGCTGCACAGTGTGAAATGCTGCCCCCCAAAGGACGGCGTGCATTTGTTTATGTTCAGTCCCAGAGCTGTTTTTGCATATGTGCGCATGCTAGAGTAGACTAGAGTATTCCTCTCAACAATAGTGTCTGTCAGAATATGGATAAACAGCATAATGTAGCAGGGATTTTGATGAATGTTTAAGTACACTGAAACAAATAGTTACAGCTGTTCCCCATCCCCCTCAGATTTAAACCGTGACACACACACGTGCAGGATGCTGGAAATGTCCTTCAGTCGTTCGTCAGGCTTTTCAGACAAACTGAAACCGATTCAGTGAGGGGCCATCGACCACAGTAAACATATAAAATGGGATGTAATATCAAGCTTGAAATAGAGGTGTGTAAAAAAAAAGGTGTGTTTCTAGAGAATAACGGTTCACTACAACATTATGGCTTTATTGTGATTAAAAAGTGTATCTTTGGTTTAATCAAATTAATTATAAGACATGTAGCTTTATTCAATGGATTAGATACATTTAATCACATATATCAATATTTGCTGTGAAATAATAAAAAATAGCACATTATTGTGGCAAACAATGCATGAACGGACATTACAAAAAGACACTTTAGCGACAGCTTTTACAAAAGTTTGATGCTTATGGAAAAAAAGTGTTTTTCTCTCGCCGCCCGTGAGAAAATTCTGGGCCAGAGTCGTGTGGTACTTCAATTGCTGTCTAAATTGATGTATTGAGTTTAAAAACATGAATTAATTGTTTCTATTTAACAAAAAATACCTTTTTGTTTATATTTAACAAAAAAGACACTCCCACTTTAACAATTACAGAGATTTGAATCAGTATGTCAAATCTAGGGTTATTATAGTTAACTAAAATTAAAATCATAAAAAAACTTTTATTTCATCTAGTTCCCAAGAAAACATTTCTCGTTTTCATTTATTCATATAACTAAAACTGAAATAAAAATGAGTAAAAACTATACAGACATATTAAACAGAAAACAATAAAAATGGCAAAAACAGACCATCAAAATTATTCAAACTTTAGCTAAAATTGAAATGGAAAATGCAAAAATAAAAAAAAATCTGAATAAACGATTTAATGGTATCTTGATACTACAATAACACTGGTGAAATCACAAACATCCGATGTAAATATTTGCAACTGAAATGTCATTTAGAAGTCGAATCCCATCTGAATCATGCTTATAGTGTGTCCTCATTTAGACGTTTATTAGCTAAAAAAATGTGTGCACTGTAGGAGAGCGAGAGAGCGTGAAAGCGCTTGTACGTGGAGATGACATAAGACATCAGCTGCCTCTTGATCCTTTTGTTTGCTCATGAACTCAAGGGTGTTGAAGAACGTTGATGGCTTTCTGCATGTAACAAACACACACGCATGCATTACACATCTCACTGCCCTCACCATCAACTTCAGTCCCATTTGCATCTCATTAATTATTCAGAAAAGCTTCATAAATATGCAAACTCAATTCTTACTCTAACTCATTTGCTTTATGCCATCTGGCCATTAAGCAACTTCTAAACAGTTCATTTAGAGAGCCATCCACGCACGCATAGGCAGACAGGTAGCTTCCTGCATCCAATTTACATACACAAACCACACAGACTTGCTGATCCAGCTGAAGAGAAGACCACCAAGGTCAAGGTGTCTCTTCCTTTATTCCCATCAGCTCTCGTTCTCTCTATCTCTGTCTTATCTTGCCTCTTACTACCTATTGCACATATTTAAGCGTTTCTCACTCTTATGCTCGTTTTAACAGTACTATCACGTCTCTTTTTTTCAGGATATGTTTGTGATAGTGCGAGAAGTGTGGTAGTATGTTATTTCTGCAGTGTGCAGTATGTGTGCTGTGCAGTGTATACTATCATGAAATACCCGGATGACCAACTACATATGCCAGAATATACAACACAGAGTACTGAATCCCACAATGCAGTGCGCTTGACTACACCTTCCATTTCCGAATGAAATGGAAATGCAGTGATTCTAGCGAATGAACCGGAAATTATATTAGCTGCTATTTTAACATTTCCATCCTGAGTCATTACACAAAATTGGATTAAAAATGCAGAGCAGTCGCTTAATTTTCAAGGTGATAACTGGATGGCACTCAGTGAATTAAAGGAATACTTCACCCAAAAATGACAATTTTTTCTAAATTTCCTTACCCTCAGGCTATCCAAGATGTAGATGAGTTTGTTTCTTCACTGGGTCAGATTTGGAGAAATTTTGCATTACTTTACTCACTCACCAATGGATCCTCTGCAGTGAATGGGTGCCGTCAGAATGAGTCAAAACAGCTGTTTGAACTCTCATTCTGACGGCACCCATCCACTGCAGAGTTTCCACTAGTGAGTGAGTGATGTAATGCTAAATCTTTCCAAATCGGAAAATGAGCCTATTTTCAAAAATAGTGGAGTGTTCCTTTAAGTTATGATAAACTACGAGTTTTTTCTGTATTATTATAAGTAAATGAATGAATGCATTGTTACCACACTTTTTTATTTAGTTTTGTTAATATACCATCAAGGCCAATTACTGGATTGCATTAATGTTGCCTTTGTAAAGTCATTAAAAAGTCTGTGAAAAAAAAAAAAACTTTTGCAAAAACGTCTTTTAAATTTATTATTTGGCATGTTTTTGATATACCCAAGGAACTGGCTCACAAGAGTCATTTGTTCATGATGAATCACCATAAAGTATGAACAATGTAATGCTGATGCGTACCTCAGCAAATTACTTTAAACATTTGCTAGTATAATATCAATCAGTTCTACTGTTTGGCTTGTGTTTTGTGCATTGTGAATCATTTGTAAAAGATGCCACTCATAAAATGACTATTTTTGACTAAAAGAGAAGGGAATATCACACATCCTCTACAAATCCTGGGGTTTGGGCACAGCATCTGACATGCCCTCTGTCTGTCTGAACACCTGTCCATTTACCACTTGCCCACCTTTCTCACACTCTCTCACTTAAATACACATTTTTTTCTTGGCTCTACAGGTGAACCACACACACACACCTGGTCTCCATCTGTTGTCTCTGCGCTGAAGGCACTGCTCTTATTGGCAGGTACAGAACCGGGTAAAGGTCACAGGATGGTGCTCCTTAATTACATATCTCATTCCATTATGACCTAATTAAAAGCAGAAATCTGAAGTGTCTGTGTGAGAGGTGAAGAATCTGTCAGTGTATAAAACACATCCGAATGTGACGTTTCCAAAAGCATCAGGGTGCACTGCAATGTCATTTTTAAGTCAACACTGTAAGTCAATCCATTCATGAACAGAATTCATCAAATATGCCTTTTTTTAAGGAATACTTCATCCAAAAATGAAGATTTTGTTGTCATCTACTTTGTCGTGCTCTCGTTGTTCCAAACCTGTGCGACTGTGTGACTTAAACAGAAACTAATATATTTTTAAAATGTCTTTGTTTTGTCAATACAGTGAAAGTCAATGGGGTCCAATGTTGTTTGCACTCTGACATTCTTCATAATATCAATATATTTTTTCATTTTTAAGTGAACAAGCTCTTTAAAACACTAGTGTGTAATTGGTAACACTTTACAATAATGGTCCATTTGTTGATAATACCTAACTACATTAGTTAACATGAACTAACAATGAAAATACTTTTATTAATCTTAGTTAATTTAATTTCAACATTTATTAATACATTAACAAGTAATATTTAATGCATATGCACTAACATGAACTTACAATGAATAACTGTATTTTTATCAACCAACGTTAACAAAGATTAATGAATACTGTAACAAATGTATTGCTCGTTGTTTAATGTTCAATAATGCTAATAAATAATAAATAATAATAAAACTAATAGGCCCCTACTGTAATGTTTGTTTGTTTGTTTGTTATCAAAAATAACTCATTTTAAAATGTGACTGGCATATAATGTTTGTAGTCATTTAAAAAATATTTTAAAAAGTAATTAATCTCAGTAATTTTTACATATAAAAAATAAGTTATCTAGTCTATTACATTTAACTTTTTTTTTTTTTACAAACATTCCCACAGTACAGGATGCTAACTGGGGTTAGAATTGAAGTAAAAGACAGAATATTTGAATGTTGTGAAATAGCAAAACTTTTGAAGGTGACTTTAAAAGTTACCATGCATAAAAAACAAAATTAACACATCCATTTTATTTATTTATTGTGCCAAGAGATTGTACCCTTACACGAGTTTCACTCTTCCTGTTTTTACGACACATCCTCTTAGCCTACCATTATTCTCTCTCACCATCTGTTATAGATCAAACCATTCGTTGGTTTATACTATTTTATTTTGATGCTTTTACACTTTTTATGTCGAAATGTGTGTCCTAAAAGAAAACGATTTAAAAGGAGTGAAATGTCAGCAGTCCCTGATTAGCATGCTGGTTCAATAAAACACAAAAATGGTAAATAAAAGACAAAAAAACATGATGTTCAAAGTAAGCTGTGTCACACTGGGGAAACCGTTCGATCTGTGCTCAAACTGAGATGAGAAATTCTTGAATATTTTGCCAGTTGTAACAGCTCACTCCCAGTTTCATCAAAGCAGCGCTTACCACGCTTTGTCACCGTGGGTACCTCAGATATGCGTGTTTGTCTAGCACTACTGACTGTTAAAGGGTCTTGTGCCTGCTGATGACTGCCAAGAGGTCAATCAACTTGATGCCAATACTGTTTATGACTCCAAAATGTGGTCTATATATTGAAAAAGTGTTCAAACCCTAGGCTAAGTCTTAAAGGGGTCATATGATGCGATTTCAATTTTTCCTTTCTCTTTGGAGTGTTACAAGCTCTTGGTGCATAAAGAAGATCTGCAAAGTTGCAAAGACTAAAGTCTCAAATCCAAAGAGATATTCTTTATAAAAGTTAAGACTTGTCCATGCCCTCCTAAAACGCCTCGTTTAAACACGCCCCCACATATCTACGTCAATATGTGGAGAAAAAAAAAAAAAGGGTCAATTCCAACTTTGCTATGACAATCTGGCGCTTCTGAAGACGCGTTTCAGAAAGGCGGGGCATAGAGGAGAAACAATAATGTACAGTATGTGGAAAATAATGTGTTTTTTTAACCTTAAACCGCATAAACACATTGCATTACACCAAATACACAAAATAATGTTCTTTTTAGCAACATCATATGACCCCTTTAAATTATTTGATGTAACCATGCAAATGAATTATATTTTATTGTTTTATGGTCAATATAGTATTTTAATTTTAATTGAGGCTTGATGACATAAATAATAAGATCATCCACATGCCTTCACTATATTCTGTTTACACTGTGCAAGCAACACCATTTAAAACTGAACTGATCCAATAGGCTACTAGTGCTTTAAAAGATGCAAGAGATTAAAAAAAAATAAAACTTGAAAACTTTTCTCTTGTTAATTCAGTACTTATTCCTGGGATTTTTCTTTCTTTTTTCACTTTATTTCCCTGATGCTACCATTATTGTAACAGTATACTGTGTAAATGCTCTGTATGAATATTTCTGTGTGAGTGTTTTTTCTGCAATAAAAAGTGCCGGTGTGATAGCAGCCTCAGGTTTTGAAGTCCAATGAGAGAGTATAATTATATAAATAACCAGGGTTGGCAATGGCAATAACTAGTTTTTCCAGTAGTGAGAAAGTAGCTCAGCTTTTTAGTAGTATGTGTGACAAAATGCTGGTATATAGCCATATTTTTGTGATTCGGTCTGGTGATGCTAGTGGCACAGAAAAGAACTTTTATTATTTTGTATGCCTGAACAATGAAACTGACTCTCAATTTCATTGAACCTTTGAAAATATTGCAATCTGTACACATCCTGCTCACAGACTGGCTGTGATGTTCTAAAAAAATGCATGTGTTGCCTGCAATAAATTTAAATCACAAAAACACGTTTTATTTGAAAAGAGCCAGGATTCTAGTAAACTCAAACACACACACACACACACACACACAGGTATGTGTGTCACAAGAAATAGGGTCTGAAGTGCAGATCTGACACCTTTCAATACGTCTGAAGCTACACCATCATTATAAGAAAATCTTTTCAATTCTTTTCTCTTTCTCTGTGTGTCTCTCTTTCCTTTTTGCCCATCTCTTATTTGAAATATTTCCCATCCCAGGAAAAAGAAAATTTGCACCCCAAACCTGTATTGTGAGAGAAATTACTGCCTTTTTCAGGTATTTTTTCCCCTCTGTATCTCTTACATTCTCCTGGACCTATCCTCTCTCTTCTCTGCCTTTCTGAATGAGAACACCTTGCAGGAATGAGGTTCATTATGAAGAGTTCTCTGTCTCTAGAGGATTCCCGCCCAGAGCGGGTGGGAAAAAAAGTGTGCTTATACAGATAAAATTCATATGCCTTGTATGATATGAAATATGCATCTCACATGACCATAATGCTTTGATTTAAGATAAAATTCCGTAAGAATATGCAAATATAGCGCTAATGAGGCCTCAGGCATGAATTATCACGCTCACAGGAATTTCACGAGCACATATACATGCTGTGTAGGGTGTGAATCTGAGAGCTTGAGTAAGCTGATATATATTCTCTTCTAAATTCAAATGTACACATGTGTGTTTATGTGAATGAGAGACAGCACAGATAAATGTTACGCTGCAAATTTGAATCTCAGGAAATGTTCGGGGCATATTTTAATACAAAATCAAGAAAAGAAAATATGTTCTGCATGATATACATCTTATAAGTATATAAAATATTTAATCTCAGGAAATATCCAGGCATATTTCAACACAAAATATGAGAAAGAGAGAAGAAAATATAATTTTTCATAAAAATGAGCATCTTAAAAATTATGACAAAATATGACATAAGAGACATATATATAGGATTGTGATTTATGAAATGTGTGTGTGTGTGTGGCATCTTGGAGATGTTGCTACATTTCTTCTGGATTTAGTCTGTCTCAGTTTGTTCTGTTTCTTGAATTATCACGCTCACAGGAATTTCACGAGCACATATACATGCTGTGTAGGGTGTGAATCTGAGAGCTTGAGTAAGCTGATATATATTCTCTTCTAAATTCAAATGTACGCATGTGTGTTTATGTGAATGAGAGACAGCACAGATAAATGTTACGCTGCAAATTTGAATCTCAGGAAATGTTCGGGGCATATTTTAATACAAAATCAAGAAAAGAAAATATGTTCTGCATGATATACATCTTATATATATAAAATATTTAATCTCAGGAAATATTCAGGCATATTTCAACACAAAATATGAGAAAGAGAGAAGAAAATATAATTTTTCATAAAAATTAGCATCTTAAAAATTATGACAAAATATGACATATGAGACATATATATAGGATTGTGATTTATGAAATGTGTGTGTGTGTGTGTGGCATCTTGGAGATGTTGCTACAGTTCTTCTGGATTTAGTCTGTCTCAGTTTGTTCTGTTTCTTCATGTCATTCCAGACAGACTGGATGATGCTGAGATCAGATCTCTGTGTGGAGCACTGGCTCCTTGTGCAAACAAAAATCTTTATTACAATTAATGGCAAAATAAATGTTTGGAAATGTAAACTGATATTTCCTACTGACTCACTATAAATCGGGCATTTACGTAGTATAAACAAGGATGTGTGTGTGTGTGTGTGTGTGTGTGTGTGTATTTCTGTATTCCAAAAAAAATTTCCCCTGACATTACTATAATTACATTTTTCTTGCATTACAGTATAATGGATAATTTGGGGGAAATGTGCTTATTTATGAGAAATAATGTGACAAAGTGAAAAATCTTAGAGGTCCTAAAAAATAAGCCTCATTTTCTTATGCAAAATATACATTCTTTTTTTCTCTCTCTTTTGATTTTAGGGTGACATTTTGTGTCCGTATGTATGTAGTGAATCTAGCTTTACGGTACATCAATCACTCAAACACATACACAAACTTGCCCGTGTGCACCAGACCTTGTGTTGCTGTATCACTCTCTCAAGATGAAACAAAGGATTTTGAGTGTGTCAGTGAGAACCACACAAGATAAGTGGATGAGAGAAAAGAGGATAAGAGAAACAGAGAAACGGCGAGAGGAGTGCGAGATCTCCCATTAAATAAAGGCTTTTGCGCTCTGGTTATCTCCAATGCTTTGATTGTTCTGGTTTAATGGCTAAAGACAACAGGATCAACACTTCATTTCAAACAGAATGAAATGTGCCTTGACATTATCCTAAAAACAACTATTCGAACGGTTCACATTCATCAGATTTATGACCTTTTTATAGCTGTTCATCCACACATGTCCTAAAGCTTCCAGTCGGGCTTGCATTTCAAATGCAAGAGCTGTTAGAGCTCCTATGAGCTTTCACTGGTCATAAGAGAAAAAGTATAAACAGAATAAGTAAGTGAGTTTGTAAGACAGAGAGTGAAACAAATACATTTTTGCTTTGATCTGTCACATCTTAACTATATATAACGGCTTCATAAGACTTTCTCTGCAGACAAATAAAAAAAAAAACATGAAATCACATCAAAATTAAAGATTTTAGTAGTGTATGCATTTTCAATCGATATCAATATGTTCAAATAAAAGTGTCTTAAAGGTGTACTTGTAAGTATCATACACCATAATCATGCAAGTATGTTTAAAATTAAGGATCGAAACATATTGTTTGCAAGTACAAAAACAGAGACACAAATGTTTGGTCAATGCATTGATTTTTTTTTATTGGATCTCTAACTCTTCCCTACTTTTTCATGTTGTTTTGAGTTTTAATGTATTTTTTATTTGAAAAGCACCCTCTCCCCATGAAAGGAGATCAAAGCGTTTAAAACGCAATTATCTTCCTTAAGAATCAGATTAAGACAGTGAGGGAAAAACAGTAATGGCCTCAAAGAAAAATCTCCCTTCGTGATCACAAACTTCACTACTTCAAAGAGCTGTGGAGCGAGTGCCACTTACAGAGACTGGAGCCTGTGCATGTGTGTGTGTTAGCTTTATCTAACATTATGCATGGCTGAAAACATTTTCATCCATAAGCATAAAATGCGGCAAAACTAATACTGGCTGAGGGAGAATTTTTTTGTATAACTATTTCAGGGCTTCAATAGGGAAAATTACTTTAACGAACAATTTGAGCATGAATTCTGATTGCTACAAAGTGAGTTCTTTTAATGCAAATGGATATAGGCTACTGTTGATTGAATTCAGTCTGTGCATTAGAGATAGTTTTCTATGACTATTTCTGCTGGTTACATCCTTACACCAGTAGGTGGCGGCAAGTGACTGTGTTTATGAATGAGTTGTAATAATTCATTCAGCCGATTCATTCTATAATGCTGATTCATTCAAGGGAGAAACAAGTGAATGTAAATCATTCATTTAAAGGGGTCCTATTATGCTCTTTTACAAAGTCTTGCTTTTGTTTTGGGGGTGTACTAGAACAGGCTCTCATACTAGGTTGTTCGAAAAACACATTCTTTTTCACATATTTTACATTATTACAACACCTCTCTCCTGTTGTGATTGGCACCACTCGGCGCCTGGTCGGGAAATGTCATGCCCCTTACCATAGCCACCTGCGAGCTTGAGTGTAAATATTGTGTCAATATCAAATCAATTTGAGCGCACAAATCCCGGAAAATATGCGTTGTAGTCCAAACGAGTCGTTCGTTGTAGTTTTTGAAAAGTGATTTCTGTTAAATAAAACATCTCCTGAATTGGACTTTGAGCTTTGTAACTTCGCAGATCTTTTTTATGCTCAAACCGCAACATTACAGACTAACTAAAGTTGAAAAAGTGAAAAAGCATAATAGGACCCCTTTAAATAGCTGATTAATTGAGGAACCAAACTGACTTTATTATCAGTTATTGAATCATTCACTCAAAATCATTTGTTCAAAACACTGAATCATTAAGAAACGTATAACAGCTATTTGTTGACGGTTTTGCTCTGGCTTTTGAAACTGTTTTTGTCGGAGGAGCAAACATACAGTACATAAAATGTAAGTTACTGAACATTAACTTCTTGTTTATTAAACTGTTTTTGTAAAATTAACAGCCCCACATGCCTCCTTGTCACTCTAAAACATAGTTGTGATGACTGTGATTATGTCTACCTGCGTTTTCAAAAGTGCCACAGAAACAACATTTATACTGCACCTAGGCCTACTTATAGTTTTCTTTGCATATTTACCATATAAAGGTTGCCCTACTGTATCATATTTGAAACATGAACATTCAAAGCCTCTATTTTATCAACATGATCAAAATTTAACTGAAAAACCTGTTGTACATAAGATGCCCTGTGCCCTCTGATTTAAAGTTCATACTTTAAGTAAAAGTCCAGTTAATATGATTCAAATTTCCACCTTTGGGTTGTATGAATGAATGAATGAATGATGCATTTATATGATATATGATATGATATGATATATTTATATGATATATGATATATGATATTTATATGATATGATACAATAGGCTTTATGAGGAACATTTATCTCTCAAATATCATTGTATTGCATTGCATTATATGTTTTGCATTTCATGTAAGTAGTCAGAATTTTATCTTACTGTTTTGGCATAAAAATAACAACAACTGCACTAAATTGCATATTTTTGTTTTGTCCTGTGAATAAAATTATTATTATTTTTTTCCCTCCTCAAATGTGAGCTTCATATTCTCATTATATCATAATATATGAGCCATAAAAGGCTGATGTATCAAATGATACAAAACATAAAGCACATGTGCAAACTTTTTAAAAATATTGTCTGAAGGTTCAACAACCTTTCATCTTAAAAATTGATTTTTTTACTTATGTCAGGCTGTACAGGGATAAGTTGGGATATATAAACTATTTTAACATCTAAAAAATTACACATCACCCTTAAGAATGGTAGTGTTCCTGTCTTGTGCAGTGAGCTGAGTGTGTGATATTTTTTGGCTTCTGTATCTGCTTTTTTGTGGAAAGCTTTAGTAGTTTATTTGTTGAGGAGAGGAATATTCTGCACAGAAACAATCAGATGTTTGCTTTACCTGGGAAGGAAGACAAAAAATAGAAGGCAATAAAATGAAATGTTAGAGACACACGCCAGTTTTTCAGATAATGTGGGTAAAGGAGAGCCGCCCTGACCAATAGTTCAATGAACAACAGTCTCCACAAGGAACCTTTACTCTTGCATTAAGAAATTATTTTCTATTACAATATTGATGACCTCATAAAAAAAGAAACTGAAATAATGCACTCAAAATAAATCTGTCAAACTGAAGACGTGCATGTGCATGTGTCACGCGCTAAAAAGAATAAAACTATGTTTGGACACACATCCATCCAGTGTCGGGAATAAATGCAAACGCTGACAAAACGTTTTGACAGCCCGGGCCCTCATTAACATTCTCTCCAGTGGAAATATGTAAATCACATTTCATAAGGGGGAGGTATTCATAAAAATGCCCTGCAAGCAAAATATTGATGCACAACAGGATGCACACTCACAAACAAACAAACACACACATACCTTTCACTCTTCTTTCTGTGCTTAACACTTGTGCTTACAGGTGTATGAAATCATTGAACATTTTTTAATTCGGACAAATTCTTCAGTGCAAAAAAAAAAACATGATGGTTCTAAGTGTTTTAAAGGAATAGTTCAGCTAAAAATACATTTTTGCTGAACATTTACTCCCCAGGCCACTTGCTCACCAGTGGATTCTCTGCAGTGAATGGGTGCCGTCAGAATGAGAGTCCAAACAACTGATAAAAACATCACAATAATCCACAAGCTGCATATGTCGCGGTTGTGATGTACAGAAGGCACACGAAGAAGAAGAAGAATGTAAATAGTCTTTAATTATCCACACAGAGGGTATCCACAAAAGGCAGGTAGGAATCACACGCACATACACAACGTTAACATTAACAATGGACGAGGGAACACAGGAACAGATTAGAACTAAATACATTGGCAAATGAGGATAATTAATGAGACACACCTGAACCAAATGAGACAATCAGACGGAGACAGAAACTAGGTCAAACAGAGCACATGGGGGAAGAAAACACAACAAACAGTCCTTGGGTCTGACAGTTCGCCCCCCTCCCGGAAGGTGTGACCTCGCGCCACAGGAACAACAAAGGGAGGAATGGAGGGGGACTTAGGAGGAGCACACAAGGAGTGGAGAAGGGATGGTGACAGGGAACGGCAAAGGGCTGGCAGGAAGGCAGGCAGACAAGACCGGTGGAGGATCGGGCGGAGGACGGACACCCGGGAGGAGGACGACAACCAAAATCCAGGGTGGATCCGACAGCAGGAGGAGCCAGGGAGAAGCCTGGAGGGAGCAGGAGGAGCCAGGCGGGACCCAGGCCACAGCCATGATGGCGGGCCACGGAGGAGCCGACGGAGGGAGAAGCCATGGTGGAGGAAGGGCCAATGACTCCAGGGGGCAAACTGACGGTGGCGGAGCAGGTGGAGGTGGAGCCCGAGGCGGAGACGGAGAGCCGATGAGCCAGGGCGACGGGATCCGGAGGGCCAAGGTGGAGCAGATGGCTCCGGTGACCGAGGCGGAGGCGGGGATCCGGAAGGCCGCAGTGGAGCCGGAGCAACAGAGGACCAAGGTGGAGCCGGTGGGAGGGAGGAGCCTGACAGAGCCGGAGGGACGAGGTGTAGTCGGAGGAATGGAGTCCCGAGGCGGCGCATGGTCGACGACAGACCAAGGCGGAGCCGGAGGGACAAGAGGAGGGAGCTAGGAGGAGCCATGGTGGAGTTGCTGGGTCGAAGGGCCCGAGGGCGTTTACACTGGAGGAAGCGTTATTATAGATTATGGACAGGTATTTTAGCCAGACATGACAGTTTAAAGCTAAAACATTTTGATGGATTTTTTTTAATGACAAACATGTAGTTTGTGGATTACTTACATGATTTATGGATTATTGTGATGCTTTTATCAGCTGTTTGGACTCTCATTCTGACGCCACCCATTCACTGCAGAGGATCCATTAGTGAATCAGTGATGTAATGCTACATTTCTCCAAATCTGTTCTAGTGAATTAACAAAATCATCTACATCTTGGATAG
The DNA here is from genome assembly GCF_001515625.1 of Sinocyclocheilus rhinocerous. NCBI lineage: Eukaryota > Metazoa > Chordata > Actinopteri > Cypriniformes > Cyprinidae > Sinocyclocheilus > Sinocyclocheilus rhinocerous. Next base: position 2,968 of record NW_015652261.1, on the reverse strand, counting down.
CCTGAGGGTGAGTACATTTTCAGCAAATATCTAACTATTCTTTTAATGCATTGCTGTGTTGTTGCAGGTATTTGCCAAGGTGTTCTGGTTGGTTGCTTACTGGTTCAAGCCCAAGTCTCTATGAATCCTGGCTCGAGTACCTCCTTCAATCTAAATGAATGTGATGGTTTTTTTTGTTCTTGTACCATCCACAAAATGAAAATCATAATTCTGATTGCTTAGCATGGTATAACGGCACACCGCTCCTCAACATGCAGAACAAAAGGTTAGGGGGTTGTTCAAATTGCTAATAGTAGTATGAGCAACAGCAATGTTCCAAGCACCCCATAATGTCTGTTCATTGCACGCCTGCACTGCAGCACTCATTCCCATTCTGTGCACATTAGGGCTACTGAACGCCAGTATTCAGTACCTATAGACAAAACTAGATGACAGAGTGCAAATATAACCAACCATGCCATTAAAAATTAAAAAAGTTTGGGCTTGCACTGAGATTGCACTGTCTCTCCTCGATGCAATGACGTTGAGGTTGTACAGTAAGACATCATTAGTATTGCACACATCCGTGCATGTCTGTAATGGCCTGATGCTGCTGACACTATCTGCTTCGAACACACAATCTGATTGGAGAATACCACCCACAATCTATACAGCACTCCACACCTATTGGCTGGTGGGGAATGTCAATTAAATCTAGCGGACGGCTGTGCAATAAAGTGTCTGAGTGAGTCATGCAATGTCAGATGATGGACTTTCGTCATTTGAAACATTTTCTTGCTTTATAAATGGAATTAAGTCTTAAAGCAAGAGAGCTGAGCAGCAACAGCTTGAAAATTGATGCAGCTACTCTGTTCCAGACAGTAAAGTTGCAGAGATTTAGTCGTAACTTTTCTCTGTGACAATGCACTTTAAAGTTTAAGTGCTAACTTATATCAGTTCCTCTTCACAGTTTTACATCTCATTTGGAGATAAATGCTTTAGTTGTAGAAGTAAATAGCTGGGTTAGGATAGTGTTGTTATTGTTCAAGTTGGTTTCTTCCCTATTGTGATGTACATCCAAGTGAAACGGCTTCCTGAATGAGGAAAAAATGGGGGACTTGATTTTGTCCATCAGGAATTGAGTGAATTGTTTGATCGTTGTCGTTTGCTATTTCTGTGATCTCATACTAGAGACAGGTTGTCCTACTCTCACATCAAGACATATGTCATCAGAGAAGAGAAGAGATGTCATTGCAAGGGAAAGGGGAAATTATTTGATTAAAGATTACTAGGGCATATGAATTATAAAACAAACAAACAAACAAAAAACAATCAGGCGCACGGATAAATCACTTAAAAAACACCTAAAGTACTAAAATTACTAAAACAGCTAAATAGAAATATGAAAAATTTAAACTAATAAAAATGACAAAATCTCATAAAAATTACTAACACTTAAACTGAAAAAAATCTCTGTACAAATGAAAAGAGACAAGAAGTCATTTTGATGTTCATCCAAACACCATCACCAGCTTGTCCAGTGATTTTTAATGAGTTTTGTTTGAACATGTTAGAACCTGGCATACTGGCATTCTAAAAATGCAGTGTTAAGAGAAGAAAAACGTGTTTCTCCATTCCGCTGCCCGCGTTTCATGTTTTTTAAAAGCAAAAGCGCATTCTGTGTGAATGACTCTTGGTGAGTAGTGAGTAAAGGATCTTTATGTATGTTCAGTATACTAGTCCTTCGTCTGTTAAACTTATAAAAAGCAGAATTTTTGCAAAAGTACCATAAAAGTGTTCCTAAAGGTAAGACCTTCAACCAAATTTCACAGAACTTAAAAAAACAGTGTCACTTCTGCTCACACATGCACGTGCCAACATATACACACATACTAGAGGGGAAAACTTAATCAGCACTCTCTCCCAGGGGTTTATCTCTATCTCTCTCTCTCTCTCTCTCTCTCTCTCTCTCTCTCTCCTTTTCTTGCCCTATCTTTTCTTTCTCACCATCACAGACACACACACACTCGCCCAAACGCTAGCACGCCCTCTGAAGTTTTCCGATGCAGTTTGTTTCTATGGCAACAGGAGGCCTTGTTTCCCTGCGGTTGACTACTTGAAGTTTTTTATGCCTTTAATTATGAATGGAGGGGTTTGATAATCAGAGACAGATACAGACAGATGCAGAATGAATGATTTAAATCTTGTATTCTTGGCTCTTTTACTCCTATTTAGGAAAAAACAGGAAGGGACAGCAATGGAAAGGCCTGACAAAACCGAAATTATATTTTTGTGTGAATTATGTTCATTAAAAACATTACATAGCCTAACTCACTAACAAAAAAGCTACATTTTCTGCACCAGCTTGCCCAATTTTTTGGACCAAAAAAAAACCCTATTGGATTATGTACTGTACCAAGGCAGGCTTTTCATATGCATCTAAATATATATATATATATGCTGAACTTTAATTGTAATTGTGTTCTAAAGTGTAGATTTGTGCCAAGTGGACTTTGTAGTTTCTTTGCCTTACTTGAGAAAAATAAGTGTTCTGTGCTGCATTTGCTTGAATGTAACATTTCTTGGCTTAGCTCAGCATTCCTTTTATGAACTTTGAAAGATAAATTATCACTTTTGAAGACATTAATATTCTTTTACATGTTTTATTTAAATCCACTGAGTGTTTATGAATTTACGTACACTCAGTATCTCTTTTGCGACAGCAAAACTAGCTCTTTTATTTAGCTCTAAATTAGATCTTTTCCATTTAGACCTATAAGCAGCATTTGCACAATAATCTCACTAATATATATTATTGTTCAAAAGCTTGAGGTTAGTCAGATTTCTTTTTCTTTTTTTTAAGAAATAAATACTTTTATTCAGCCAGGATGCATTTAAATGATCAGAAGTGACAGTAAAAGTTTAGCAAAATATTTATATTTTTAAAAAAGCTGTTATTTTGAACTTGCTATTCATCAAAGAATACTGA